>NC_079511.1:4741164-4776251 GCF_000801105.2 Raphanus sativus | reverse complement strand
ATTGTTGAAACGGATGTTTTGCTACTTATTTATTGTGCGTATCTGCTATAAGCCTATAACACTCCTGATAGACGGGTCATGTATCAGGCCCTAGTCAACTTAAATATATTGAACTATATTTCTGTGCATTTGGCTTTTTTCACAAAGAGCGTTGGATTCAACTCACTGATAGCCAAAACTTGATTTGTTTTCTGTGTAATTATTTAGTGATCCCTGCAAATTTGATACATAAAACGGAGAATCTGATAGCTGAGAGAGAGAAAACGCGTAAGGAGTGTGACTGAAAATCAGATGGGAAGCAGCAACAGAAGCGGAGAACAAAGAAAGCAAATGGCAGAACTAAGCAAAAGCCTTAAAGAAGGTGAGAGGATTCTGGAGCCTACTCGTAGACCTGATGGTACTCTCCGGAAACCCATCCGAATTCGAGCTGGATATGTTCCTCAAGATGAAGTTCTCGTTTATCAGTCCAAAGGTTCTTTGGTATATGATCTTTATCCCCTCGAACACTCTTCTGCTATTTCTCCTGGAAATGAATCGTTTGTAGTCGATTTAAATCAGTCTTGTTGGTTGTTTATAACGTGATTTTCGTTATAGTGAGCAGTTATATTGATTGAAGCAAGGCATAAAATGTAAGGTAAAACAGTATTCATTCCTAACTTGCATTTTCTTTGCAATAGATGAAGAAGGAGCTGGCCTCACTAGGACCTCCAGGTTATGAACCGGATCCAACTCCTAAACCAAAGACTAAAGCTGCTAAAAAGAACGAACGTAAGAAAGAGAAGAGATTACAGGTATTTGTCTCAACTCTATCCATACGTAAAATGCTACTAGCTTTCTCTTCAGTTACTATAACATGCTTCCATTTTATCACCTCTGAAGGCTGCTGCGCAAAAAGGTACCAGCTCTGAGGATGGATCAGCTAGTAATGTAGACAAAGAAGAAGCTGTTTCCACTGTGACCCCAAGCAATGGATCCCAACCTGTGAATCTATTGGTTTCTACTCTGAAGGCTTTAGATGTTTCTTCAAATAATGATGTAGCTTCTTCGGACCTTGGAGAAACACCCAATCCAGGAACTGCAAGAGAAGACACTGAGAAAAGAATACGTGCACTTAAGAAGAAAGTAAGATGTCTCAACCTTTCTTAGTTGCTTTAGAATGATACATTTGAGAACGTTTTGGTGTGAGAGATGTGATGATCCAAGTTGATGCAGAAACCTGCAATCTAGCGGTTCTGTGTAATTGTATGTTTGTCATCTTCTGTTAACATTTGCAGATCCGACTCACAGAAGCTCAACAGCAGAAGACTGATCCCAAAGACCTTAAGCCGGAGCAATTGGAGAAGTTCTCTAAGTTGGAGGAATGGAAGCAAGAACTCAAGGCTTTGGAGGATAAGGAAGCTTAGCTTTCTGCAGCATCGACATGAATTGTCTAGCTTTCAGACAGGTTGTACCTTTTCTCAAGAAATTGCTGGAATCAATCCAAACTTGTATGAATGAACAGGAGGTTATTCTTAGAGCTTTTGTCAGAAATCTTGTTAGACTGTCTTGGCACATTGCCTAAATTCTGAAAACTGATGCCACTCTCTGTGATTGTGTTTGGTTCTCGCCTAGACCAATATGATTTCAGTTAGATGATGTGGAGTTGCTGTAACAAACATCAATCTGTATAACAAACAAAAACCATTTCTTTTTTTAAGTTTGAAGAATTAAAACGTGTCACAAACTGTTGTCTGACATACAATCTGCGTGAAACCAATACTCTGACACAATTTTTGTTTGGTTCAATGAGACCCACATGGTTCACTAATACACTCAACAACATTTCAATGTAAACCAATAAAAGTAATCTAAACAATCAAGTTCTCCCTCTTCTTGCATTTCTTTCGGTAAGAACATAAGAAGACAGGCCTTTCTTTTTTTAGCCTTCTCAAGCAGAGTGCTCCTCAGTTTTTCCTTGCATACACTGAGGATACATGAAGGGGAGTTTTATTACAGGCTGGTTATCAGACAGCCCTTGACTTGCCAACCCGAAAGCATATCCTAACGCAACCCCTACAGGGACAGCCACCGCATTTCCAACCTGGATGTATCTGAAAATCCAGTTTTTTTCTTTCATATTAGAATCCCCAACATCAAACACACAAGCAAATTCTAGAGAATGATTGTAAGGGAGCAGGGAAGTGAGTACTCACTTCTCCTTTATTGGGCCACATAGCTTATAAAAATCAGGAAAACCTTGTATTCTGGCGTTCTCACGGACGGTTAATACACGATCTTGCAACGGATGGATTACAATCTGCAAAAACCAGTTTTTACTGACAAAGAGGGCACTAAAACAATTCAAAGGGGAAATGTAAAAAAAGACTTACCTGGTTGTGAGGTTCTGCTCTTGTCACAACTGTATGAACAATCTCGTCCCACCACAGACGACCAAATGGCCTGACATTCAGTTAGCAGATGAGTTACGTTAGTGAATTTATTACGAGGTGATGGAAAATATGATCCAAAAGAAGAATATTAGTTAAAGAAAGTCACTTTTTCGATTTCCCATTGACAAATGACACTGCATAATCAGGAACCTGAAGCAAAACACAAACCACGTCCATATGAAGCTGCAGAAAAATAGGAACTGAGAAATACTCAAAGCTGAGAATGGATTCATTTTGTACCAGAAACTTTCCAGATTTCAGTTTTGGTCGTTCTACAGAAGGGTCAAATTTCACTTTGTTGTCTTCAACTATAACACCAGGCAAATCTCTGAAGTTGGCACCCTGTAGCAATATGAGTCAATAATAAGAACAGGAGATTATTACATCTCGAACCATTAAAGGAAGTATTACATCAAAAGATAGAGTCATACCTTCTTCTTTACAATATGGCAAACCCGTTCAAGGTCGTCGTCATTTAGTTCAAGTGGTTGGTGATCATAGAGAATTCTTGACTTTGAAGCATCTCTACCATCAAGGGGGATTATTGACTCTGAAACAAGACCATGGGTTTAGTATAGGTAAGCGTCAAGGGAAACTCAGTGGAGTTTTAAAATTCTCACCAGCTCTTGAAAGACGTATGTACTTCTGAAAGTTTGTTTGAGGTTTTGTCTCATATTTCCTTTCATCGCTTTTCTCATAATTCGTCGCCTGAAGCATTAAAAAAAAACTCAAAGCATTGAGCAATGAACTATGTAGACATAAGGTTTCATAATCAAATATGACTATATTAAGGTTTAGATACACACTGGTGGGAGATCGCTTATCGCATCTGCAAGGGTAAGAGCCTTTTCTAACTGAAGAAGGTTCCTTCGGCTATATCCAACTTGTATTTCCTTCATTTACAACAAATGAATAAGCAATGCGATAATGGCAAGAGGGTCTATGAGATTGATAAGTACAAACGTCCTCATAACAAAATGACTTGCCTCAAACTCTGTAGGGGTTAAGCTTTTGGCGAGAGTCTCGTGAGTAGGCAAAGGGTAAGGTGGAAGTTTCTGTTGTTTAACCAAATTATGAGAGCAATAAGGATCGATCTTTGCTTCTAAATATCTATAACAGAACTAATACTTACCTCTGTTGGTTGTGCCCCCCATAGGAATACTCTATTTCTGACCTGAGGAACACCGTAAGAACCCGCGGACATCATGCCTAATCTTGTCTGATAGTTCATCGCAACTAGACGAGCAACAGCGTAACGGGCACAGAACCCCTTTGAAAACTTTAAGAGATCGACGACATTTTCCATGAGCACATAATTTGGCTTCAAATAGTCGATAATGTTCATATACACCAACAACTGCTGATTCTTTTCATCTTCAAGTGGTGCTTTGTTATTTCTGAAACGGTTAAAGCCGCTAATTCCTTGACATGGAGGACCTCCACACACAAAATGAACATCTCCCTGGAAAAGATACAAATTTTGAAGAGACTTGAAGTTAAAAGCCCATAAAACTTCAGATGATATTATTCCTTATGAACCAGGCAATATTGTTTAAATGATGATATACTTTAATACGATTATTGGCTTTGCCTCATTCATCAAAACAGATAGTAAAAAAGTAACGCGACTTACAGGAAGGGGAAATCGGTTAGTGTTGAACCCGGTTGTCACAAACTCCTTTAACTTTTCTTTGCATTTTCTGTTGTATATAGAGTGAACAATATCAATAACGATAAGATATCAAAACAAAAGGAAAATAGTATGGAATACGTTACCTTAACCCATCATAAGGCTCCCAAGTATCTTCATCAGGACCATAACCTTTCCAACGCACCTGAGAGTATTGAGATCAAAAAGAAAAACAACGTCTGAATTACATCTTACAAAGGATAAATTTTGTAGGTATGCCAGCTTATAGACAAATACGTGTACCTTAAGATGAAGTGCAGATGCTTCCTTAAGTCCTTTAGGATTTCCAAAACAAATATCTAGGAACTTGTCTACCTCGAACTCTTCAGGTGGAATTTCAGATCCACTACTATCTCCATCCGCATCATCATTTACGTCTCCATCTTCCTCTTCATCTTCCGAATCACCATCTGATTCTATTACCTCGGTACTGGAAATTAGGGCAAACTTTTGGCATAACTTTCTCCATTCTATGAGCAGTTTTAGAAAGTCTTCCGCAGCTTCGTTTCTCACCTGCTCAGCATTCAAAATCAACTGGTCACATGTGTGGACAATCAACTTCCTAACACAAAATGAAAAATAGGCAATAAATAGTTACCTCAGTTTCAGGATGGTTCAGTCTCAAACTATCACAAGCGAAGCTGTTGATATCTACTGCCCATTTCTGAAAATCAGAAAGAGCTAAGTAAATCTTGCACAAATACAACAAAATTATAAAATGTGGAAGTGGAACAAATACCTTAGTCAACTTAATGCCTGACAGGGAAGCCCCCATACACAACCCAGTTGACATTGCTCCACATCCACTGTATAGATCAAGCAAGAATTTTTCCTTCTTCTGGGGAATCTGAATGCAATTGGAATCAGATTCACTTGAAATTGTTGATGACGCATCACCTTCTGTGTTGGGACATTTTCGCAAGACAGAAATCATCAGTGGTCTCCAAAACTCTATGAACAGAGTTAGTAAGGCTATGAATGATAAAAAAAACTACAGAAACCAAATCTAAAAATGACTAACTTAGAAAAAAATAGTTAAATATCAAAAGTTACCATCGGCAGCAGTCGAAAAGGTGAGGTGAGCTAGCTCGTATTTCATATCGTAATAAAAATCACAAGGCGGTATAACTCTCTCCTCAGCTCCGGTAACAATCTGCCGTGAAAAAAAAGTGTAAACGCAATCAGAAAAACTCCCCGTGCACTAACTACTACACTACTGAATTCATTTGTAATCTAATCAATCAATACCTTGGCTGGAACTTTCACAATATTAACGCGGGAGACAATACAATTGAGGGGATTATCATCTTCAACATTGGAAAGAAACACCCTCTTTTCTTGCACCTCATTTGCAAGGGTTTTGATAACCTAAGAACAAAAAAAACGAGAGCATCAATTAGCAAGAGAGCAAGAAGATAAATAAATCTACTTAAAAAAGAAGGAAAATTCTAGTCAGTCAGCTCAAAGCCGCAAACACAATAACATCTCTCACCGTATCTTCAGGTCTATAGAACCATCGAGCTCTGAAGTAAGGCTCACCATCAACCGCTTCAAAAAACTCCACAATCTTTGCAATATAATTCGGATTCCCTTCCTCAGCCTAAACCACAAAAAAAAAACTCATGTGCGTCAGATACATTGGTATGACTACAACAACATAATAACTATAGGATAAAAAATCAAGAACGTTTCCCAAATCTAATTTCACTACTAGTATAAAGTGACCTCAGAAAGTAAAACCAAATCTGTACCAAAACAACAAAGCTCATCATATGGAAAATCAAAAAGAGCTTTACTTTAACGTAAACATCGTCACCAAGACTGAAAAGAGTTCCATCTACAAGAGCTTGGCTGTAATGACGTTTCGCCTGCTCCAGATTCTCTTCAATGTCACTGTTTCAAGAACACGAGGCACAAACAGAAGATAAACAACGAGAGAATTTAACAGAGACCAAAGAATACAACATTTTTTACCCATCCTTTGGAGTTCCCAGTGTCACGGATACTCTAGCCTTTGAAGATCTATAGCGAAGTGGCCATTTCTCCGTAGCTTCTTCAGCTGAGATGGGCTCTCCGGTAAAGGATAGATCCGAGGAAGGCTCCGGCCGCTTCATGTTTGAAGTCACCTGATTAGCTGCCGGAGAATTGAGATAACAGGTGACAAGAGACAACACAGAGAGAGGAAGGCGGAACGTGTTATCTGATAGACCTAAACTATTATTACTTCATTTAAGTTGAAAAAAAAAAGAATATTATCCGATTTATTTTTTAAAATGTATTTTTTCAAAAGAAGTAACAAAGCGGGAACAATTCGCAGCGCGGCAAAGCGCCTATTGGTTTTCAGTTTTTTTTTAAAATGTAAAATCAACTTTAGCTCCCCCCTAAATGTTTCTAAAAATTCCAATTTGGACTTAACTAATCGGGCAGAAACAATTGGATCCGACTGAGCCCAATCAAGGCCCATATAAACTAGATATACTCTCAATTGGATCCGACGAAGCCCAATAAAGGCCCATAGAAACTAGATATACTCTCTCTAAGGGAATGGGATGGCAATCAAACTGAAAGTTCGACTTATCGTAAAGCTGAGTCCGTTTCCCCTGCTTCGACGGCGCGTATGGCCACGCGCATTGGCGGTAGTGTGCAGAAAACCGCCGGACGTTGCGCTATTAGCCTATTACGCTTTCAAGTTTCCACTCACACGAGTTGAGATGAAACGAATCAATTGTTTGGATGTATATGGCAATGTTGTAGTCTCCGAAGCAGAGAAATCTGGGCTTGGTTTCTTTCCCTATGATCAGATTCGGTGGTCAAATACACATTTGGTGTTTATGTAGGCAAATGATTTGAGCAGATTCTTCTATATATCGTTTCGTGTGAGTGTATCTCTGGGACGGGTTCTATCTGCGAGAGTTAGGGTTTAAGGCACAGCTTGATCTTGTATTGCCTTGCTTTTGAGCCAAAAGTTGTCTTACGTTGGCTCTTATGGTGGTGATGTGTATATGTGCAACGAGAAAAGAGTTTTGGTGTTTCGTGTTAGACCAAAACATGGCTATTACGAGATTGTTTTTGTGTTCAAGTTTCAAATCCAACGAGTGGAGGTTGAAAGAGCGCATATATATATGGCAATGTTATAGTCTCTGGAGCGAGCAGAGAAACAAGGGATCCACAGACTATAACATTGCCGTATATATCAGTGGCTCTCTTCTCATCTAAACAAACGATTCTTTTTTTTTTCAGTAGACACACATGTAAGTAGATACATTGTTTGCAACTCTTATTTTTAAATGAACATATATATACTTCAGGCCACCTCTATACAGATGACCTTAAAATCTAAACCATTTTATATGTTTGCTGTTTCAGAGAGGTTTGAGTAAGCATGCTTCATATGGAAGGAGGAGATCCGTCACTCTTTCTAATTGCCTTGATGTTCTTTTCCATAAGAAGGAAGTCAGAGGTAATAATAAAACGATTGATTATGTGCAAGCTGAATTTGGTTTACTACTTCAATAATCCGAGAGTTTTCCAAGCTCAACTGTGAAATCTGAAAAGGCGAAAGAAGATCCACAGTAACCTTTCTAGAGCATATTGCTGTACTTTTCTAGATGTCTTTGGAGGGTTAGCGCTTGAAAAAAATATAAAGAAGTTTATGTTTACTGTCTTATAGCTTACCTCACTAACTTTGAATTTTGTTTTGTAAGTTTTAATCACTGAGAAAATTTGTTTATAATAACAGGTTTCAAATATCACAGAGTATGATTGCGACGTGTTGATACATTAATATACATTTATTATTGTAGGTAAACGGGGGCCTCGCTATGTAGTGAAGACTTGTATTGACTTGACTAAGACTGGTGCCCTGTTTGTTCGTCTAATTTTCTAAGTCACATGACTCTTCTCTTAGAATGGGTGTCAATGATCGATGCTAACTGCTTCACAAAAGACACAGAAGAACACTACAATACAAGTTTGTTATTTATTTCAGGTGTGACCCACTTGGCTTTTAATATAGACTCACAGCATTTGCTTGTATCCTTGTTCTGAAACCAACACTGAAATGAAGATCATCTTCTTCTTATTTTTCTGCCTCCTCCAGTCTTGTATCTGCGACGATACTATCATGAGAATGCAGTCCTTAAGAGATGGTGATCTCATATTCTCTGAAGGGAAGAGATTTGCATTTGGATTCTTCAGCCTTGGAGTTTCAAAGCTCCGATATGTTGGGATATGGTATGCTCAAGTCTCTGAGCAGACTGTTGTATGGGTTGCAAACAGAGACCGTCCTGTGAACGACACGTCTGGGGTGATAAGGTTCAGCAGCAGTGGGAATCTCTGCATCTATGCATCAGTCGACACAACAGAACCTCTCTGGTCGACTAATGTTTCGGACAGTATAGTGGAACCAACTCTAGTGGCGAGACTCTCTGCTCTAGGGAACCTTGTTCTGCATGATTCAGTTACAGAGAAAGGTTTCTGGGAGAGCTTTGATCATCCGACAGACTCTTTTCTTCCGTCTATGAGGTTGGGTTTCACACGAAAAAACGGCTTGGATCGCGTTCTGACATCCTGGAGATCTCCTGGTGACCCAAGTTCTGGAGCTTTCACATACCGGATAAATCGTACGGGATTCCCGCAGCTGATTCTGTACAAAGATCTGATCCCATGGTGGCGTACGGGATCGTGGACCGGGTTGAGATGGAGCGGTGTGCCTGGAATGGCAAGAGGAGGAGGAGGCTCTTCTATCTTCCATAGCTCGTTTGTTAATAATGAGGACGAAGTATCTATAACTAACAGTGTGAAGGATGCTTCAGTCATAACAAGAATGATGGTGAACGAGACAGGATACCTGCAACGTCTCATATGGGCCGCAACGGAGAAGAGGTGGAATGTGTTCTGGTCAGTTCCGAAAGAAGAATGCGACTATTATGCACACTGTGGCCTTAACGGTTACTGCGATCCCACAAGTTCAGCATCATTTGTGTGCACATGCCTTCCTGGTTTTGAGCCAAAGATGCCCCGGGATTGGCTCTTGAGGGACACTTCAGGTGGGTGTACAAAGAAAAACAACGCTTCAATATGCGGTGAGAAAGAAGGGTTTGTGAAGTTAAAGCGCGTGAAGATTCCCGACACATCATTTGCAATTGTGGATATGAACATAACATTGAAGGAGTGTGAACATAGGTGCTTGAGGAATTGCTCTTGTGTTGCTTACGCAAGCGCTTACCACGAGGGTGAGGGAGGAGCAAAAGGGTGCTTGACATGGCACGGCGATATGTTGGATGCGAGGATATACATGGATTGGGGACAAGATTTCTACATACGTGCAGACAGAAAAGAGATAGGTATATATAAAATTATAAATGTATTCTAATAATTTCTGAGTGATAACATTCCTCAGATGTCTACCCTGCAACACAGAGAATAGAAGAAACATTTTAATCTAAAGTATTTTGAAGTACTTAGTATCGGGTTGCTTGCTTGTTGCAGAGCGGTGGAACAAAAATGGCTCATTGAGGAAGAGGAGAGTCATTTTCATTGTCACCAGTTTGATTGCAGCCGTAATGTTGCTAACCGTCATTTCATTCTGTTTCGTAAGGAAGCGACGAAGTAAGTGAAAATCTACGAAGTATCTGGCAAGCTCATATGTTTCTTGTTTATCTCACAACCAGCTATTTTGAACAATCTCACCTGCAGAGTCTAACAGGCGTAGAAGATCTTCAACAATCTTGGCTCCAGGTTCTCTTGATATTAAAGAACCATTCACATTTGAAGAGGATCATGGAAGAGAATGGGAGTTACCTCTCTTTGAGCTTAACACTATCGTTACAGCGACGAACAATTTCGCTTTCCGTAACAAGCTTGGAGAAGGTGGATTCGGACCCGTTTATAAGGTAAAATGCATCTTCAAATATGCCTAATTTTTTTATGTATATGCAAATCTTTAACAATACTATTCCATCAGAACAAGCTATAAGTTCAATAAGTAGTAAGGAACGTTTAGGAAGTTTTCTAACAAAACTAATTACGTTGTGTCTACTCAGGGCGTGTTAGAAAACGGTATGGAGATAGCAGTGAAGAGGTTGTCAAAAAACTCATGCCAAGGAATGGAAGAGTTCAAGAACGAGGTCAAGTTGATATCAAAGTTGCAGCATCGGAATCTCGTGAGGATGTTAGGATGCTGCGTAGAATCAGAAGAGAAGATGTTGGTATACGAGTATTTACCAAACAAGAGCCTAGACTATTTCATATTCCGTAAGTTCAAGATTTCTGATGCATATTGTCTACACATTCGAATCATTCCAAATTGGGAAGATCTTATGTGTTGTATTTCCCATAGATGAAGAGCAGAGAGCGGAGTTGGATTGGCCAAAACGGATAGAGATAATATGCGGGATAGCTCGCGGAATCTTGTATCTTCATCAAGATTCAAGACTGAGGATCATCCACAGAGACCTCAAGGCCAGCAATGTACTCCTTGACAACGAAATGATCCCCAAGATTGCGGATTTTGGCATGGCGAGAATCTTTGGGGGAAACCAAATCAGAGGAAGCACAAATCGGGTCGTCGGAACATAGTGAGTTAGTCTTTTTACAATTCACGTTGAACTGTGCGAAAATCTTTGAACCTTACATCGTTTTCAATCTCATCGTTCAGCGGATATATGTCACCTGAGTATGCAATGGAGGGTCATTTCTCCGTTAAATCTGACGTCTACAGCTTCGGAGTATTGATCTTAGAGATCATAACAGGGAAGAAAAACAGTGCTTTCCACAAGGAATCTTTGAACCTAGTTGGACAAGTACTAGAATATGCAAATTTTTTTACATAAACTGAGGATTAAAGCAAAACATAACATAACCAAATATTGTTTATTTCGTCTTGTTTTGTAGATATGGGATCTATGGAACAAAGGTGAAGCAACAAACGTCGTAGACAAACTAATGAACCAAGAGATTTATGATGAGAACGAAGTGATGAAGTGCGTACACATTGGGTTGCTTTGCGTACAAGAAAATGTGTCGGATAGACCAGACATGCCCTCTGTTGTGTCCATGCTTGGTCATAAAGCCAATGACTTTCCTCCTCCAAAGCATCCTGCGTTTATGTCGGGAAGGAAGACACATGTCAAGAATGACGACAGCACCTCCGGTGCTTACCTCAGTGGAGAAAATAGCAATTCTGTTAATGACATTACTCTCACTGATGTTCATGGCCGTTGAAGTATTTTGAATTGTTGAGAAATGTATCTTATTTTGATAAACTATTTCCATAGAAGTGTATGTTTTCGTTTTAGTTGCAAGTACGTGTGAGATGGGGAAGAGTGGCGGTGGTGGTTGGCTCCCCGCCGATGGATCTGATGTTTTCATTGTTCCCATGGTTCTCCCTATAATACCTTGTAAGACATGATCATACCCTTTTCTTGATTATGCTTATTGGCTAATGAATTTACTGAGAAATATGTTTATAAACTGGTCTAAAATATCACATTATGATTGTGCCGTGTTGATACATTAGTATATATTTATTATTGTAGGTAAACGTGGCCTGGCTATTTAGTATTTAGTAAATGATTGTCACTGTATAGACTTGACTTGACTATTACTTGTGCCCTGTTAGTTCGTCTAATGTTCTAAGTCACATGACTCTTCTCGTCAATGATCGATGTTAACTGCTTCACAAAAGACAGAGAAGACCACTAAGATACAAGTTTGTTATTTCAGGTGTGACCCACATGGCTTTTGATATAAGACTCACATCATTTGCTCGCTTCATGGAAACTCTTGGCCTGAAACAAACACTGAAATGAAGATCGTCTTCTTCAATTTTTTCTTCTTTTCCTGCCTCCTCCACCCTTGTATCTGTGACGATACGATCATGAGAACACAGTCCATGAGAGATGGTGATCTCATATTCTCAGAAGGGAAGACATTTGCATTTGGATTCTTCAGCCTTGGAGTTTCAAAGCTCCGGTACGTAGGGATTTGGTATGCTCAAATCTCTGAGCAGACTGTTGTATGGGTTGCAAACAGAGACCATCCTATGAACCACACGTCTGGGGTGATAAGGTTCAGCAGCAGAGGGAATCTCTGCATCTATGCATCAGTCAACACAAGAAAACCTCTCTGGTCGACTAATGTTTCGGACAGTATAGTGGAACCAACTCTAGTTGCGAGACTCTCTGCTCTAGGGAACCTTGTTCTGCTTGATTCAGTTACAAAGAAAGGTTTCTGGGAGAGCTTTGATCATCCGACAGACTCTTCTCTTCAATTTATGAGGTTGGGTTTCACACGAAAAGACGGTTTGGATCGCGTTTTGACGTCTTGGAAATCTCCTGGTGATCCTGCTTCTGGAACTTTCACACTCCGGATAAATCGTACGGGATTTCCGCAGCTGATTCTGTACAAAGGTCTGATCCCATGGTGGCGTACGGGATCGTGGACCGGGTTGAGATGGAGCGGTGCTGTCTTCCAAATCTTGTTTGTTAATAATCAGGACGAAGTATCGATGACTAACCGTGTGATGGATGCTTCAGTCATAACAAGAATGATGGTGAACGAGACAGGATACATGCAACGTCTCACATGGAGCGCAGGGGAGAAGAGATGGAATCTGTTCTGGTCAATTCCTAAAGAGGAATGCGACTATTATGCACACTGTGGCCTTAACGGTTACTGCCATCCTGCAAGTTCAGAAGCGTGCACATGCTTACCTGGTTTTGAGCCAAAGATGCCCCGGGATTGGTTATTGAGGGACTACACGGGCGGGTGTTCGAGGAACAACAAAACTTCACTGTGCCGTGAGAAAGAAGGGTTTGTGAAGTTAACGCACACGAAGATTCCCGACACATCAATTGCAAGTGTGGATTTGAACATAACATTGAAGGAGTGTGAACAGAGGTGTTTACTGAACTGCTCTTGCGTCGCTTACGCTAGCGCTTACCACGAGGGTGTGGGAGGAGAAAAAGGGTGCTTGACATGGCACGGTGATATGTTGGATACAAGGTCATTCTTGGATTCTGGACAAGATCTCTACATACGTGTAGACAGGGAAGAGTTAGGTATATATATGTATGTATAAAATGTATTTTATTAATTTCTGAGGGATCTAGAACATGCATCAGATGTCTACCCTGCAACACAGAGAATAGAAAAAAACATTTTAATCTAAAGTATTTTGAAGTACTTAGTACCGGTTTGGTTGCTTGTTGCAGAGCGGTGGAACAAAACTGGCTCGTTAGGAAAGAGGAGAGTCATTTTCATTGTCATCAGTTTGACTGCAGCCTTAATGTTACTAGCCGTCATTTCGTTGTGTTTCGTAAGGAAGAGGCGAAGTAAGTGATTCTCTACGATGTATCTTTCAAGCTCATATGTTTATTGCTTATCTCACAACTAGCTATTTTGAAACATTCTCACCTGTAGAGTCGAACAGGCATAGAAGATTTCCAACAACCTTACCTCCAGGTTCTTTCAATATTAGTGATACACTCAGATTCGAGGAGGATCAGGGAAGAGAATGGGAGTTACCTCTCTTTGAGCTTAACACCATCGCTACAGCTACGAACAATTTCGCTTTCCGTAACAAGCTTGGAGAAGGTGGTTTCGGACCCGTTTATAAGGTAAGAAAGATGCAAACTGCTGTGTATATGCAAATCTTTAACAATACTCCTCCAACAGAGAAATCCTTACGTTCAATAAGTAGTAAGGAACGTTTAGGACGTTTTCTAACAAAACAAATTACGTTGTGTCTCTACTCAGGGCGTGTTAGAAAACGGTATGGAGATAGCAGTGAAGAGGTTGTCAAAAAACTCATGCCAAGGAATGGAAGAGTTCAAGAACGAGGTCAAGTTGATATCAAAGTTGCAGCATCGGAATCTCGTGAGGATGTTAGGATGTTGCGTAGAATCAGAAGAGAAGATGTTGGTATACGAGTATTTACCAAACAAGAGCCTAGACTATTTCATATTCGGTAAGTTCAGGATTTCTGATGCATGTAGTCTACCCACTCAAAGATCTTATGGTGTTGTGTTTCCCGTAGATGAAGAGCAGAGAGCAGAGTTGGCTTGGCCAAAACGGATGGAGATAATATGTGGGATTGCTCGCGGAATCTTGTATCTTCATCAAGATTCAAGACTGAGGATCATCCACAGAGACCTCAAGGCCGGCAACGTACTCCTTGACAACGAAATGATCCCCAAGATTGCTGACTTTGGCATGGCGAGAATCTTTGGGGGAGACCAAATCAGAGGAAGCACAAATCGGGTCGTCGGAACATAGTGAGTTAGTCTTTTTCGGTTCACATTGAAATGTGAAAAATCTTTGAACCTTACATCGTTTTCAATCTCATTGCTCAGCGGATATATGTCGCCGGAGTATGTTACGAGTAGCTTCTGAAACTATGAATAAAAGAGAAATATATTTTTATTGATGTGAAATACTGATTACAGAGGTTCCGATCAAGATCTCTCTCTCACTAAGATCATCTCTGTAGCATCTCTCTACATCTCTCTCTCTCCGTTTATTTACTAAACACTCGATAATCCTATTCTTCCTTCAGGACTCTTTAAGTAGTGATCCCTGATACTCTCCTTGTGAGGTTGTTGGGCCGACGAGCACACCCCTTGGGCCCATATCTACCTCCACGTCTTTAATCCATACGTAACATTACCGCCCCCTTTGAAATCAACCTTGTCCTCAAGGTTGAAGCAGCAAACAGCCTTCCAACTGTATAGGAAATGCCTCATTACTTGCTCCTTCCAGCTACCCTCCTTGCTCCAAGTCTCAAGCTTCTGTTTGCCTATCTCATACGCACTGTCCAGCTCCAACGATAAGGGCTCAATCATCTCCTCCTGGCCCACTCTTTTGGCGTTCTTCTTTTGGTCTGTTGATGACAGAAACTCAAAGAACAGCTCAACACGTTTCTCCTTTTTTCTACAAAGCTTCTCTTTCCTCTGTTCTCTTAGAAGCTTCACTCTCTTGCCGCTTGGGAGGAACTTGTGTTGTCCCTGTTGCTTTGGCTCACACCAAATCTGCCAAGAAGATCTCTGATTGCCTTTTCCGTGTACTGCCTCCGGACCATTGTGCTCAACATCACTTGGAGGTGAAGCAGATTCCATAATCTGGTTTTCAAGGATGTGTAACAAGAACACAAAAGCACATAAGCTATTGGAACTCGCCTTCTTCCCTGCCATTCTTGGTGGAGACCGCCTCTCAACCAAACATAGTTCATTGCAGTACAGCTTCTTTCTAAATTCAACTTTCTTCCCGCTTGTGAAAGACTTCTTCTTGTTGATATTCACTGACGAAGACCTCATGTTGCATTTGGCCTTATTATCCTTCCTCCCCAACACCAACTCTGCCAGTTCCATGATGACCAGTGGCAGAGACTTTCCATGACACACATATTTATATCTCGACACTGCTGTCCTCCTCGTAACGGCAGCACACAGCCTCGCTTTAGTCATTTCCTTCTTCTTCTTCTTCTGCTGAGTGACCTTGAGCAACCATATTTTACTATACAGTGCCTGCTCCTTTGTATCCACCAGTAACAGCCTTCTTCCAACCACACAGACTGTAATTATCCACTGACAGTTCACTCTTCGACTTGTATGTACATAGCCATGAATGCTCTTTATCTGGATTTCTAGCCTTTTTGAATTAACCTTTACTGTTTTGTATTTCCACTTGGCTCTCCTCCTTCTATATGTAGCCAGCAACTGCTCAAACCCCATCTCCCCAAGATTATTCAGTTTCAGCCATTTTCTGTTCTTCAAGCAAACCCTTCCACCATGATTTCTTTTACACCATCCTCTGAAGTTCATTCTAAAGGAACCCAACACCAGTTTAATATTCCAAAAGAATAGAGTTTGGTTCCCCGAGATAAGCTTCCCACGAGCTACACATTGCAACTTTGCTCCTTGTCTCATAGTGGCAGCTAGTCGCAGCTCACCTTTTAGCTTCACAAGCCCATTTGGATGCATCATTTTACAACCCCAGTAGACTAAAAATCTTTCCTCAGTATTTTTCCTTTGCTTCCTTTGCTTGTATCTGAACTTGTATTCCATCAATTTGGTGCGTTTCTTCTTCCTTATGAACTTCAATAGCCTGCATCTTTGGTGGGTATACAACAATAGACATCTTACTCCTTTCCAATACTTCATTAAACTCTTTCTTTGACTCTTAGACATGTTCTTCCTCTGTAATTCAGCCATCTCTGAGTTAACCTTCTCAGCCTGGCATTTCCATTCCTCAGGCTGAATAAACTCCTTAATCTTCATTTTAACTTTCTTTCCTCTCAGATGCATTTTATCAAGCATGTGGCATGCATACGAGTTCATCACAGCCTCCATTTGTTTTACTCTCTCACGTTGATGCTTATCACTTCCCTTTGAATCAACAAAACTAAACAAAGGTTCCTCACAGTCAACAGACTTATCCCCATTCCCTCCAAGTTCCAAACCATTCCCTAAACCTTTTTCAATCCCCACAAGAGGTATCTTCCACCTCTTCTTCTTCTTCTTCCTCGCTTTATCTCCTTGCTCAACCAAAGGAACTTTCTCGAACAGATATATCATGGTCGCTGGTGAATCTTCTTCTCCTGCAACATTCTCACATGTCACTACGTGATTCTGCTCATCCAACAAGAACACATGATTCTCGTTCTTATCCTCCAGCTTTGTTACCGGCGGGTTCAACCTCATATGGCCCGTCATGCCTCGGGTCTCCTCCAACTTCTTACTCGAGATACCTTTCTCCCTAACAACTTCGATCAATCGTTCCTCAAACCACTCCAGGTTTGAAGATCTGCTAATCCGTTCTTGGACAACCATATCCGGCCCTCGGAACGTCTCTGTGTTCCTTTCCGGCTGTTGCTCCACAGCCAACGGTGTCAGCTTCCTCTCACACTGTTGTGATCTATCCATCACTTGATCCATTGCATAAGAAGAGGCCTCTGGAATCCAATCGTCACTTCTCATGGGTTTCCCGATTTGGTTCGTGATCTCCTCCTGGGATTGTGTTTCCTCTTCCCAGATGCCTATCGACTTTTCTTTCTCAATCCAGAGACGCTCAAAACGCCCCATGTTCTCTTCCCATAGTCGCTTCATCTCTTCCATTTTTTCTTCGAACGAACCGATCTTCTGCACGATCCGCTCCAACGCTGCAAATCGTCGATCCATCTCCACCTCAGTCATCTTCGTCACTGCCACTGTGCTTCCAGTTCGTAGCTTGCTCTGATACCAAGTTTGTTACGAGTAGCTTCTGAAACTATGAATAAAAGAGAAATATATTTTTATTGATGTGAAATACTGATTACAGAGGTTCCGATCAAGATCTCTCTCTCACTAAGATCATCTCTGTAGCATCTCTCTACATCTCTCTCTCTCCGTTTATTTACTAAACACTCGATAATCCTATTCTTCCTTCAGGACTCTTTAAGTAGTGATCCCTGATACTCTCCTTGTGAGGTTGTTGGGCCGACGAGCACACCCCTTGGGCCCATATCCACCTCCACGTCTTTAATCCATACGTAACAGAGTATGCAATGGAGGGTCATTTCTCCGCTAAATCTGACGTCTACAGCTTCGGAGTATTGATCTTAGAGATCATAACAGGGAAGAAAAACAGTGCTTTCCACAAGAAATCTACAAACCTAGTCGGACATGTAACTAGAATCTGTAAAAAATTTTACATAAACAGAGGATAAAAGCAGAACATAACATAACCAAATGTTGTTTATTTCGTCTTGTCTTGTAGATATGGGATCTATGGAACAAAGGTGAAGCAACAGCGGTCATAGACAAACTAATGAATCAAGATATTTATGATGAGAGCGAAGTGATGAAGTGCGTACACATTGGGCTGCTTTGCGTACAAGAAAATGCTTCGGATAGACCAGACATGCCCTCTGTTGTGTCCATGTTTGGTCATAACGCCAATGACTTTCCTCCTCCGAAGCATCCTGCGTTTACGTCGGGAAGGAAGAAGACACACGTCAAAAATGACGACCTCAGTGAAGAAAACAGCACTTCTGTTAATGACGTTACTCTCACTTCTGTTCATGGCCGTTGAAGTACTTTAAATTGTTGAGAGATCTATCTTATTTTGATAAACTACTTCCATAGAAGTGTATGTTTTAGTTTTAATTGCAACTATGTTTGAGACGTTGATTAACTATGAAATAAGGAGGGAGTAGGAGAAGAAATGGGGAAGAGTGGCGGTGGTGGTTGGCTCCCCGCCGATGGATCTGATGTTCCCATGGTTTCTCCTCATATTACCTTGTAAGACTTATGATCATACCCTTTCTTGATTATGCTTATTGGCTGATGAATTTACTGAGTTTAGTATATCCAGTCATTATCAACTTCATATTCACTTGCTATGGGGTTTGGTATATATAATATTATCTTTGGGGGTAGTGGTTAAGATTTCACATAAAGTTATTGCCAGTCACCATCGTCTTTATCTTCACCTGGTGTAGACGTAATTGTTTCTAGGTAGTGATTGATATATCTTATAGAATTCCTTTCCAAGGAGGATAAAAAAACACATTAGGACGTATGTTTTTTCTGTGTCGGTTACCATGAGAATGAATGTGGAACTGTGGAAGGTTACCATGAATTATTTGACTTCATGACAATATTTCTATGTATGTGTAGACAAAGGTGATATTACAGGCATAATCTAAAGGCAGAGAAGATCAACATAATATGGGTGAGACCGCACATATAGCAGTATGTTAAATACCATGAATCTGTCAAGATTTACCTTTCCTTGACCTTAGCTCATTAAAATAAAACAAGAAATAGAAATGATATGTTTAAAAGTAACTCTTGTCTGCTAAGTTTCAGTTGTCAATAAATTTGTGTATAAAGTAGGTCTTTGAATATCAATATATATGCTTGTCATGTTACACATAAGTAAGTATTTATTATTGTAGGGAAATTTAGGTGGCGTGGACTGATTCCTGCACAGTGAAAAAAGGCAATGATTGAATGGACATTGAAACAAGGAAGAAAAGGTTTCACAACGTTGGTAACTTTTTAGTTCGTGTCATGTTCTAAGACACAAGAATCAGTCTTTTTTTTTTGTTTTACATGTTTGAAAGTTCAACCTTTAGAGAGATAAATCCGGAACAGAGCGTGACTGATTGATGCCTGCAGACTGCAGTTAATGTTGTTAGTTCAGGTGAGTCCCACTTGGATATTTCAATAAGACAGAAAGCATTTATACGTTTCCATCAAACTCTGATCAGAAAACAAACAAACACAGGAGGATGAAGATCTTTTTCTTTGTTTTATTCTCCTTCCTTGTCGATTCTTGTTTGTCCAACAACATGATCATGAGAACACAGTCCATGAGAGATGGTGATGTTATATACTCTGAAGGAAAGAGATTCGCTTTTGGATTCTTCAGCCTGGGGACTTCAAAGCTCAGGTACGTTGGGATTTGGTATGCTCAAGTCTCTGAGCAGACTGTTGTATGGGTTGCAAACAGAGACCATCCTATTAATGACACGTCTGGTCATATAAAGTTCAGCAGCAGAGGGAATCTCTGTGTGTATGGGTCTGTCAACGGAACAGAACCTATCTGGTCCACTGATGTTTTGGATACCATCTCAGAACCGGCTTTAGTTGCGAAGCTATCTGATCTAGGCAACCTTGTTCTGCTTGATCCTGTCACAGGGAAAAGCTTCTGGGAGAGCTTTAACCATCCTACAAACACTTTGCTTCCGTTTATGAAGTTTGGATTCACTCGCCAAGACGGTGTGGATCGGTTCATGACGTCGTGGAGATCTCCTGGTGACCCTGGTCTCGGAAACGTTACGTACAGGATAGACCGCAGAGGGTTTCCGCAGATGATGATGTACAAAGGAACGGCTCTGTGGTGGCGTACGGGCTCATGGACAGGGCAGAGATGGAGCGGTGTGCCTCAAATGACGAACAAGTTCATCTTCAATATCTCCTTTGTGAATAGTCCGGATGAAGTATCAATCACGTACGGTGTGTTGGATCCTTCAGTCGTAACAAGAATGGTTCTAAACGAGACGGGAATCCTGCAACGGTTCACATGGAACGGGAGGGATAAGAAGTGGATCGGGTTCTGGTCGGCTCCTGAAGAGAAGTGTGACAACTACAACCACTGTGGCCTCAACGGTTACTGCGATACCACAAGTCCAGACAAGTTTGAGTGCTCTTGCCTACCGGGGCACGAGCCTAAAACTCCCCAAGCTTGGAACTTGAGGGATGCTTCAGATGGGTGTAAGAGGAGCAAAGCAGCTTCGATATGTAATGGGAAAGAAGGTTTTGCGAAGTTGAAGCGGGTGAAGGTTCCCAATACATCAGCTGTTAGTGTGGATATGAGCATAACATTGAAAGAATGTGAAAAGAGGTGTTTGAGGAACTGCTCTTGTGTCGCTTATGCGAGCGCTTACCACGAGAGCGACGGAGCGAAAGGTTGCTTGACATGGCACGGTGATATGTTGGATACAAGGACATACTTGAGTGCAGGACAAGATTTCTATCTACGTGTAGATAAGGCAGAGCTAGGTACTTATCTACACATACACTCTGCTACTTGTTTCTGTTTCGTTATTTTTTTATTTGTTTGTTTCTGTTTCAGCGCGGTGGAATGGAAATGGCTCATCAGGGAAGAGGAGACTTTTATTAATTCTCATCAGTATGATTGTAGTGGTGATGTTGCTAATGATCATGTTGTTCTGTTTCATAAGGAGGCGAAGACGTAAGAAACTCTCTGAGAATGCTATTTTAAGCATACTTGGTTGCTTGCTAAAGCTCATAGCTAACAAACTGAAAACGTGAACACTGCAGAGGCTAACAGGCATAAGAAACCTCCATCAACCTTCGCCCCGAGCTCTTTTGATATTGAAGAGCCATTCGTATTAGAAGAGCTTGAGGATAAATCAAGAAAAGGGGAGTTGCCTCTCTTTGAGCTTAGCACAATCGCTGCAGCGACTAATAACTTCTCTTTTCAAAACAAGCTTGGAGCAGGTGGTTTCGGACCTGTTTACAAGGTAAGGAAGAAGCAAAACCATACTATCTTCCTACATGTCTAAAGTACTAATAAGTAGTAGGGTTTGTCTCCTTAATTATATATCAGGGCGTGTTACAAAATGGTATGGAGATAGCAGTAAAGAGGCTGTCAAAAAACTCAGGACAAGGAATGGAAGAGTTCAAGAACGAGGTCAAGTTGATATCAAAGCTGCAGCATCGAAACCTCGTGAGGATCTTAGGGTGTTGCGTTGAATCGGAAGAGAAGATGTTGGTATACGAATATTTACCAAACAAGAGCTTAGACTGTTTCATATTCCGTAAGTTCTCAACAGTTTCAAACACAAATTTAAATTTCTCCCCTTCAAGAAGATCAATAACTTTGGGATTTGTTATCATCCTCTTAGGTGAGGAGCATAGAGCGGAGTTGGACTGGCCAAAAAGGATGGGCATAATCCGAGGGATTGCTCGGGGAATCTTGTATCTTCATCAAGATTCAAGACTGAGGATCATCCACAGGGACCTCAAGGCCAGCAATGTGCTTCTTGACAACGAGATGATCCCCAAGATTGCTGACTTTGGCATGGCAAGAATCTTTGGGGGTAACCAAATCGAAGGAAGCACTAACCGAGTTGTTGGAACATAGTGAGTTAATATTATTTCTCAGCTGTATCCACAAGACTCTCTAACTTTCTAATCAATCTGAAAGAATCGTTTCAATCTCATTGTTCACAGTGGATATATGTCACCAGAGTATGCAATGGATGGTCAGTTCTCAATAAAATCCGACGTCTACAGCTTCGGAATATTGATCTTAGAGATCATAACCGGAAAGAAAAATAGTGTCATCTACGACGAGAATTCAAATCTAGTCGGACATGTAATTTAAAAAAAAAAGGCTCCTGTTATATTCCATATCCTGGTTTAAGGTTTGTGTCGGAAACAAGACAATGTTGGTTCTTTCGTTTTGTAGATTTGGGGTCTATGGGAAAAAGGCGAAGCAAGAGTGATTATAGACACGCTGATGGACGCAGAGAGTTATGAAGAGAGCGAAGTGATGAAGTGCGTACACATTGGGTTGCTTTGCGTGCAAGAAAGCGCTTCGGACAGACCAGACATGTCTTCCGTTGTGTTCATGTTGGGACATAACGCCATTGATCTTCCATCTCCGAATCATCCTGCGTTTACGGTGGGAAGGAACAGAAACGTCAAAACCGGCGGCAGCTCTGGTAATTGGCCCAGTGGAGAGACTGGTATTTCTCTTAATGATGTTACCCTCACCGACGTCCAAGGTCGTTGAAAAGGAATATAGCTAGTGTGTTCCTTACCCTATGTTATTACAATGGTGTTTACTCAATAGGTATATAGTTAAATTATAATTGTTTATGGATCTTTATAGAAAGTGTATTTTATGAATGTAATGTAGAATTAATGTTATAAAGGTATAACTAGATTTTGACCCGTCCGACTGGACGGATGTTTGCTTTGACTTATAAAAATATTATCAGCTTATACCAAATTAGAAACTATTGGATTTTATAAAATATGATCCACGTTTTTTGCTATCATATGACTGTTATTGTATTTAATGTACTTGTAACACGAAAATACTAATGTTAGTATATATATTTTTGCATTGTTTATTTGATATTTTAACCATATAATTTTTAAATTAATAATGGCATATCTATTGTATTAAAGGACAACAAATCTTGTTTGAAAAAAATATATTTTTACTTTTCTATTATATAAAAACTATAAATACCAATAATTATAATAAACAACCAATAAATATTACAATAACCCAATAAAATAATTTAGTTATTAAAATGGATCATAATAGTAAATTAAATAATATGATTCAATTCTATAGTAACAATTTAGAAAAAGACATAAACCCAACCCAAAATAGATGTTATTTTTGTGTCCAAACAATATTTTAACTTTTTTAACTCTGCAATTCAATGTTACCAAACAAAATTAAAAGGTACTTCTAATTTAAAAAGATAGATATACCAAGTAAAAAGGAAAGTATTAGTATTACTAGTGATGCTTTGTGCATTTTCATATTTTACTATAAATTATTAAATTACAGTAGTAGATTATTAGTAGTATAATCGGTGTTCAATCTGTAAAACTCTGAATCGAACAAAAATAGAATTGAAATAGAGAAGCGATTTTGGATTTGATAATACTGAATATACCGAATGAATGTCATTTATAAAAAACCGCTGCATATGAATATGGGTTAAGTGTATAAATCGATTAAACCGAACACACTAATTAAGCTAATCAATTTAAATATAGTAATATAATTGTATGCAAAATATATAAGATAAATTAAAAATATATACATAATTTATTTTATTGATATAATCTTAATATTTAAAATGTTATTTTTAGTAATTTTATATTTTATTTGAAGTTAAAAATTATGATTAAATTTTTATTAAATTAAATAAAACATAAATTTTACGTTTTTCTTAACAAATATTTGCTAATATTTAGTTATTTATAATATCATATATTACTAGTTGTTATTATATTATAATATAAAAACTATTATAATTATTAGTTTAATGTGTTTACTACTTATTAAATAGTAAAAGAAAAATAGGCTATTTAAGCCGAAATATCTTCATATTGTATTAAAACTGATATCAAACTATATAAAGTAAAATTCATAAAATATTGTAAAAGATAAATAAATTAATGGAATTTTGGAATAAATCTAAAACCGACAATATACAAATTTGTAAAAATTGAAGTATATATAATTTTAATATGGTAGTTATTTTTTGTAAATCGAAATACCAAGAAACCACATATTCGGATTGAACAACTTAATCACAGCGCTTAGTTTTGTTGTGTTTCTAAATCCAAAATTCGATTGAAAATTCATTTTACAGTGTAAGTGATTCCGGATTAGAGATGAAATTAATTAAGGGACTAAAATCTTAAACCCTTTACAAGATTAAGTTAATTTTAATTTGGATTAAGTTTAGGTATTATGGGCTGAACATAATCTCGGCCCAAATATAAGTCCAGTAGCCTATGAAAGATCTTACGACAACACGATGTCGTTTTGCCGGTCTTATCCCCTTGAATCTATCGTCGTCAAAGTGGTGTCCGAGCGGAACAGTCTCGTCTCTCTTGCTGTCTGCAATTCGAAATGGCTTCCTTCACAACATCTTCTTCCTTGCTTCTCCCCAAGACCCTACTTCCCTCAAGCCACCTGGCACGCTTCCCTACACTCTCCTCCAGTATCCGCCTCACCGAAAAACGGAATCCTCTGCTCCGGAGCATCATCTCCGCCGCCGGGTCTCGGCGTCGGGTTGCGATGGTCAAGGCAGCGACGGTGGATTCGGATTACTCGTCGAGAAGGAGTAGCAGCAACGAGCAGAGGGAGACGATAATGCTTCCAGGGTGCGATTACAATCACTGGCTGATAGTGATGGAGTTCCCCAAGGATCCAGCGGCAACGAGGGAGCAGATGATTGATACTTACCTCAACACTCTTGCTACTGTTCTTGGAAGGTTCGTCTTTCTCTTCTCCCATAGTGAACGGAGTAAAAAGCCTTAACCTTTACCTTTTCAAAGTAGGTTGAAATTAGTTTATTGTGTGTATATATGAGTTTAAAGTTTCAGTCTTGCTTTTGTTTATTAATCCCTAGAGTTGTGAGCAAGTTCGCGGCAAAGAGATTCATGTGTTTGAACCACTAGGCCTGTTGTTCAAGTAACTACGTAGAGTAGTAGGCGGTGTTTATTAGAACCTAAACGTTCTTCTTTAGGATTTGACTACTAAAAAACACTTTCTTCATATGTATAACTTGGAGCTAAACGTTGTCGTTCTCGAGTTAACACTTTCTTCATATGTGTAGTTATGAATGAAAATAATGAGGAAGGATAGAAGCATCTGTTTCTTCGCAGGCTATGTAAAAAACTGCAGATGTTTATGATTAAATTGAACAGTTTAAGCAAGTAATGTTTGGAAAGAAAAAAAGGGGGTCTAGATTTGTTGTAGCTAGCTGTTTTTAAGAGAACTTTAATCATACGTGCTGCTTCTGTTACGAGTTAGTTTACTTGTGTTTAACTTCCAGCATTCCTTGTGTGTGCTTTTATTGAGTGTACTTGTTTGTGGCTATTTGTTAGTATGGAAGAGGCAAAGAAGAATATGTATGCATTCAGTACTACCACGTATACTGGATTCCAATGCACCATTGACGAAGAAACTTCTGAGAAGTTCAAGGGTGAGTTTACTGATTAATAATGGAAAGCTTTTGATTTTATTACTGAAACTGTATGTTTATAATCCCCTTCAAGACACTTGACTAGGTCTTTTAATTTTTTTTACAGGTTTGCCGGGAGTTCTCTGGGTTTTGCCTGACTCCTACATAGATGTCAAGAACAAGGACTATGGAGGTAGCCCTACTTTAACCCCTGATTACTAAATTTTCAATCTCTTTAAGATCTCACTCACTCACTTGTATCCCTTGTTTAGGCGACAAGTACATCAATGGAGAGATTATCCCCTGCACATACCCAACATACCAACCAAAGCAGCGCAATAACTCCAAGTATCAAAGTAAGAGGTACGAAAGAAAAAGAGACGGTCCACCACCTCCTGAGCAGCAGAGGAAACCAAGACAAGCGCCACCACCACCCGCTTCTGATTCCTCTTGAACGTCAAAGCCCTTTGTACCGGAGCGTGTGAGATTTTGATTGATTGGTTAGTCCCTAGCTTTATTCGAACCGGATGTAAAATCGTCGTTTGGAACAATATATAAGACAGGCCATGTGGTTTAGTTTCCTGTTCTGTCCGGTTAACTTGTAGCAAGGTATTCAAATCAATATTTGTTAGGTTGGAATCTCTCTCAACCACCACTAGTTTTCACACATTTTCTTAATGCTAATTCCAGACAAGACAAGAAAATTGCGTCTGGTGGCAACTTTATTTGTAGGGTCACTACACGCTCGTCACCATCTACGTCAGTGTCGTCCCCACCTTATCAACACATCACATGGAATAATACACCATTGACTTAAAACCAAACGTTTCAGATCCCTTTAATCAATGCTCCACCCAATCTTTTTCTTTCACCAACAGCAGAGCAGAGCAAGAGAGACTTTCAAGATTATCCTCGAAGCTCTACAATCCTCCAAGATGGCCAATTACTATGAGCATTACCAGATCCCATACGATTCCAATCAGGTTAACAATCTCTATGATCATAACTATTATGATAGCAATCAACATCAGCAGTTTGGTTCCTATCCCATGAGTTATAATAGTGGTTATGATCCAATGAGTTATAATAGTTATGATCCAATGAGTTACAATAGTGGTTATGATAACTGGAATGGATCATCTGAGTATGAGACAGCCTCTGCTGCATCTGTTGCTTACTCTGTTTCCACCATGTCTGAGCCAAAACATTTGTTCTATGATCCGAATGTCTACACGACCTACGAGTCTCCTCCTCAGTTTAATATCCATCGCAATGTTCAAGGCGGCTTCAACGAGCCGGAATTCGAGGAGTACGATCCGACGCCGTACGGTGGTGGCTACGATATCGTTGCAACTTACGGGAAACCTCTTCCTCCGTCGGTGAAAATATGTTACCCTTCTTCTTCTTCAACAGTTGCTCAGGGAAACCCTCCTTCTCCTCCAGAGGTTATAGCTCCAGTACCTTTAGGAGTTTATGATGGTGGTGAAAAGAAAGTTGTTAAGAAACGTGTAACCTTTTCTGAACCGTTAGAGGAAGCTAGGTCACTGGAAGCCACTAAAGAAGATGATCATCAAGAAGAAAAAGAAGATGATGAAGAATGGGAAGAAGAAGAAGATGAGGATGAAGAGGAAGAAAATGAGAGTTCAAGCTATGGAACTTCTTCTACTACTAAACCTGAATGTGTGGAAACAGGAGAAGTGAAAGCTGTGTATGTTCCGTCTGGTTACGGGTTAGAAGCCACGGATATGTGCGAGGTGATATTCGGAGGCTACTTTCCTTGCGTCTTGCGTAACAAAAGACGCCAGGAGGAGGATCAAAACCGTGCGGCTGAAGTTTCATGCTGGGATAGCAACGATTCTGATCCGTGGAAGACGACTTCTGACTACCTTTTCGGGGATTTGTATCCGTATGGTTATGAGAATAGGCTCGAAAGAAGTCAGTTCGAGATATCTTCTTATGGTTACCAGAGGTATTATTAACCGGGTGCTATAGCTTCAGAAGAAGAGCACCATTTTTTTAATATTAATAATCAAATAATGAAGCTGATGTGTTTAGCATGTAAGTATGTAACGTATATGCTTACATGCTCTTTCTTTTCATGGTTGGTTGGTCCAACGTTCTTATAATGATAATTAATAAAATGTTATAACAAAGCATAATGTGTAGTTAGACATGTCAATTTGGTATCGTGGTTCGTCCATTGGTTATAGTTCTAAAAATCTTTCAATTTCCCCTACCCAGCTTCAAAAACCGAATAAGTTGCAGAATTTTGATAACAAAACCGAATCAAACCGGACCCAACCAGATTTTTTACTCGAGACGTCGTCGTTTGGAGAAGTCTTTCAAACCCAGTCATCGTCTCAAAAGCCCTTTTGTGTTCTTCATTCCTTCACCTATTAAAAAGGAAAGCGTGAAGTGAAGCAGTAAGTAAACCCTAAAACTCCCAAGCTGAGAGAGAGAGAGAGAGAGAGAGAAAGTTTTTAGAGGTTTCAGTGCTTAAGCTCAAGATGATTATCCCTGTTCGCTGCTTTACCTGTGGAAAGGTTTGTTCTTTTTTTTACTTACTCTCCACATTCGACAAACAAAATATCTCTGTGCTCTCTCTTAGATGATATGAAATATTTCATTGGATTGCTACGTTACGGTTCTATTAGATTAAAAAAAAACGTTTTAGAGACAGATAAAGTTACGAGCTTTGCTAAAGCTTTCACTCTCTGTGATTTTTGTTTATTTATTAGGTGATTGGAAACAAGTGGGATGCCTATCTTGATCTTCTCCAGCTTGACTACACTGAAGGGTAAGCTACCTACATTGATTCTTCTTCATACTTTTGTGGTGAAAGGAGTTTAATTTATTTGAATTCGAGAGTAATTAGTCCAGATTTCGTTACTGGGTCTGTCTAACTAGAGAACTTTGTTTGTATACGAGAGAAATTTTGCCACCTGGTCTGTGATTTCTGTTACCACCCATTGGTTAGTTGAGGAAATAAATCAATGAAGGGTAAATTGTTTAGCACATGTTATTAGAAGAAAGTCTTACGCCTATCTTGTGCTGAATAAAATCAATGAAGTCTTTTAAGACTTTAGTGAATATGATGTGCTGAATGAAAAAGGTTTACAAATTTGCTTTTTGCAGGGATGCACTTGATGCGCTCAACTTGGTTAGATACTGCTGCAGGCGTATGCTTATGACTCACGTTGATCTGATTGAGAAGCTTCTCAACTACAACAGTACTACAGTCTTCTATCTAACTCTCTATGTTTCTTTTGAGCCTTCTTTTTTTTTGTATGGATTTTATATCACTCGCATACTATTTATTTTTTTGCAGCTCTGGAAAAATCAGACAACAGTTGAAGAAAGAGGATGCAAATCTGCTGAAATATGTGTTGTTGCTCGTCAGAGGGCTATGTATGAAACTCTTGTGTGTTTGGTGTAGAAAATTAAATCAATCTGAATCATGTTGGTTTTAGACTACGTCAGTGATTTTATCATAGTATGTCTGGTGTCTCTACGCGTTATGATTTTCTGAGCTGAAAGATTTGTACTTATAAGTAATTCGTCTTTCATTAGTTCTCTCGTATATTCATGATTTTCTATTGTCTTCCGAGTTCTTAGTATGCTTGTAAATTGGAATTAAAAGAGAAAGAAGGCGATTGGATTTACGAGTTCAAAAACAATAAGGTGAAAATGATACTCTTCAAGATCGAATAAGTGACAACTATAACAATAATGGTCCCCAATAAAGACACTTCATCCTCCTCGTAGTGTTTCTCATATGGATGAGAATTACTGCTCAGGCAGTCCTCTTGCCTCTATTCATTCTGATTAAATCTTTACACCTTTGACTCATGCACCCCCCAGAGTCTTGGGCTACAAGGGCAGAGCTTTTGAACAAATTTAAGAAGTTAGGGAGGGAGGGGGAAATCCACAAAGATAGTGGATACCATGGTTTCTTTCCGAAGTCAGGGACAGAGTTTTTTACTCCGGAAAAAATCCATGATAACCACCATCTTTGTGGATTCCCTCCTCGCTCCACCGTCCTCCCTCATCAAAGCCATGCAATTGCTTTCCTGCTTGAAGCTCAGCTGAATATATACTGAAACTGATGAGGTTCTTCTTGTAGACACAAAGCGATGAAGATCTCTGTTTGTTTGAAAGATGACAATACGTTTAAGATGCATTCAAAGGGAGATTTGAACATTCATGAATTGATTTTCTCCACTACTTGTAGATGAACGTAGACAGTATTTTCCTTTATTAGGCTTTGCAATGGTCCGATCTTGTAGCGTGCAGTGTTGTGTTCATGTTTGTGCCAAAATTTTCAAATATTTCTACTAGTGGTTAGAAAAAAAATGTATAACCAAAGAAGAAAGACACAAATGTTGGGTTATGTAATCCAACCCCATTCTTAAAGGGAAACCATATCACATTCAAATCTCCCATACCATTCCCACAAAGAAGTATATCATGAGACGTGCTCGAGAACTTAAAAGACCCAATTAGTCGGAACTAAAAACAATCCGAATAAAGAACAAACGAACAATATCTCTCAGTAGCCATTGATATGCTTTGGTTTCGTTGTTGTCGATCCTACCAACCGAGAGAATGGTTGCTGCGTTTGGTTGTTGCGGCTCATGTTAAAACTGTTGCTTCCTGTTCCGGATTTAGGGTCAGAGTAGGCTTGAGCTAGCTCAAGAGGAGATGCTGCTTTCCCGGGACGGTGCCCTGTTCCGTCTGGTGACTCCGGTTTCTGTGGAACTGGTTTTCGCCATGTCTCTGGTGATGGATGCCTCGTCTTCTCCTGAGCCTGCGGTTGCTGCTGTCTTGTGCTCTTGACATCATTATTATCACGCCAGTTTCGCCTCTGGGTTTCGGATCTGGTGGCAACGTCGCTTACACTTCTCACGTCCTTTTGGTCGAATTTCCTCGTTCTCAGGTCACGAGGAGAACTCACTGGTCTTTGGACTGCGTGCTCTGGAACTGGAACTCTTTCGATCGGATTGAGGACAGTCCTTTAGAACAGAACCATAATCAAAAAGTTAGAACTAAATAGTTGATCTCAGTGGACCCGTAAGTGTTGGATCCCAGAAAGTCTACACAGAGTGCAAGAGGCTAAAAGGAAACCGGTTCTACCTTTCTAACTGTTGCTCCAATTTTTGATGCTCAGTCTCATCAATGCCTCGCTCCTTCAACACCTAGTACCAAAACAGAGAGGCTAAGATAAATTTGCAAAGCTAGATGACTTTACATAGCTAAGAAAATCGATTGATGACAGAACAAAAGGGAAGACTGTTAACAAGATGAAACAAAAACAGCACTCACCAGCTCTCGTGGTCGGGCACCGCCAAAAACTGCGTTTCTGCACCAGGAACCAGAAAACGTAAGAATGTTTGACACACAAATATATACTTATCGCCAAGGAGAGGCAGTCTAGTTAATAACCTAGAGAAGCGAATGTCAAAAAAGAAAAAGAAAAAAGCTAGCGCAAACAACTACGAATGGAATCCAATGTTACCATATTCTGCTATCTGGACGTCTGAGGATAGTTTGACACAAAGCCAATAAAAGTAGTTCTTTCATTTGAATAAATATCAAAAACATGTAACGACTCAGAGCCTAATCATTTCCGTTTTTGCGACCAGCCAGTAAAAATCTTGTGAAATTAAGCATTTTTTGTATCACAATACCAAGCTCCACAAGCTTCAAATGATTATAACTGAGTTGAGAGTACAAATAAGTACCACAATAACTTGAAATTTTTTTTGAACATACTTACCTCTCCTTTTCAGTCTTAACTTCTGGCTTCTCAAGCAACTGTGCCACAGGCTTCAGATTCAACTTGGGGCGCTCAACCGGTTTGCTAGGAATCTCATCTGCAGACAACCCAGGTTTTGAAACGTTCATATTCTTCTGTGTCGCATAACCAGTTTCACGTTGAACAAGATTCGAAACACCACCATTTTCCTGCAGATATAGAGTTGAGCCATCAGAACACAGCTTACCAAGAAAGAAAAAAAAAAGCTGAAAACCAAAAGAAATAGCTCAGAAATTTATATATATCTTAGTACCAGTTTTCCATCATTCACAGGTTTGTCAACACTTTCAATAGGTTTTGTCCGTGGTAGCAGGTTCAGCTTAGGTCGTTCCACAACTTCAGAAGGTGCAGTTGGTTGCACAAAATGACCAGCAGGCCTAACGTCAGAATAATTCGTATGAGGTACACCTTTCACTTCCTTAGCGTCCAAATAAGTTGCCCCAGGGAGTTTCTCGTACTCGCGAGCCAAACTTCTCCCACCTTGGATCCCGTCTTCACCGACCAGGCCACGTGTCCCATCCCCTTGATTAGCCACATGGCTATTATTACCCTTGTAACCTCTTCCCTCCATCTCCGAATGCTTAACAACATCAAAACCCATCTGAGAAGGAACCAGAAGCTTAGTCTGCCACCTCCCTGAAGACACTTGCTCAAGCGCACTCGAATGAACCAAACTAGAAACAGGCGGCTGCTGCGCGTTCCAAGAAGACTGTCCCCCCTCATTGCTACCCGCCGCCACCACCGCTACAGGTACCTCCTTCCTCCCAGCCCAAACATTAGACTGAGTTCCCGAGCTCTCAGCAGACCAACCACCACTAGCTCCTCTCCCAGGTAAAACCGATTCAGCTCTCACCTCCAAGCGGCTGTTAGCGACGCGGAAAACATCGTCGCTAACCATCCTACGAGGAGCAGAGTGACCGTCCAGAGGCTTCCGCTCATCCTCGCTGAAGTTACGTCCGATGTTGGCAGTGTGAGGAAGAAAGAGTGATTTATCATCAAAGTTTCGTATAGTATGAGACGAGTTGGGCCTTGTTCTCTGATCAGGTCGGCCCATAGAAGCTCCTCCCCAAGGCGCTCTATTATCAACGAAAGGTCTATCCGTAGTAGTTGTCTTCGGAACCCTAAAAAAATCAATCAGAAATAATATAACTCAATAAATCACACACACGCGTCTCATCCAATACATGTATAGACCTAAAAAACAATCATGATTCGTGTAGATCTGATCTCTCTCATAAATTAATGATTCGATTGATCAGAAAAGGATTTATTTGACTTACACTCCAGGAGCGGAAGGGAGAGGGAGATCAGATGGTATGGAGCCGCCATGGAAGTCCTTGAGCGTCATGGTGCTACCTGCTGCTTTCTTCTTCGACATCGTTACCCCCAAGCTTTTTTTTTACTCTCTCTGTCGTATATTCGATTGTTGTTCTTATCTTCTCCGATTGAGATTTGAGTTTTTCTGCCGCCGGAGAGACGGGAAGAAGAAGACGAACAGCACCCTCTCTCTCTCTCTCTCTCTCGAAGGTTTCGTCTGGTTCAGCTTCGGATTCTCTCCTCTTCCTCTCGGATTTATTATATAGTATTGGAAACCTTTATTCCTCGATGAACGGTGAAATGTTTTTTCTAATGCCAAAGACCGAAATGACGAAACTGTCCCTATAACGTTTGATTACGTGGCAGGCATTTCTAGATTCGGTTAGATGACGCATAACTCCAAACCGGAACCAAACTCCAAACCGAAGAAATAAGACTAGTGCACATTCAATCAAATACTTTTGAATGAAATCAACAATTGATTCGCTTTTATGAAGTAACAAATCATTATAAAAGGTTTTAAAATTCTTGACAATTCAAAGTATAGAACGGTCATGTATTTCTGAAAGATCCCATGATCTAATGAAATTGATGATCTTTAGCAGACAAGGTATGCCAAACATCTCTGTCTCTCTTGGAAAACATAACTTGAGTTTTGAATCTCTATGTTGACCCACTCCATTTACTTGAGCTGAGATGTGGCCCTAGGAACTTGAAAGACACAACAACATGTTGGTGAGCAAGACATAGCCCATGTTGGTGACAAACTTGGGTTTGGCAACGAGGTAGAGTTGCAATAAAAAGAAAAATTATACAAAAGAACCAAAAGAATAAAATTTTGATTTATGAGGTGTTGTTGTTTCGAGGCTTGAAGACTATAACAAAGCAAGGTAACAGAGCTTTAGTACTCAATAGATAAAGCTCGTCAAGCCTAGAGTTTGGCCCTACTTTCAACGCCAATGAATCGAACTCAGAAAAACCATTAGGATCTTCAAACTTCTTCATAGGTTTATGAACCCTCCCTGCGATCACTCTACACAGCACAACAGCTTTCAATACACCACCACCTCTGTTTCCTCCACCTTCCGTTTCAATGCACTCAAGAGCTGTAAAGCAAGCTGATGCTGTGAGGACACCGTTGATCCCATCTGGTCTAGTTTTAGAAGCGAACCCGTGTCTTAGAATCTGACAAACTCCACATTGATCCGAGAAACATAGGTTCGAAGAGCTGCTCAAACCGAGGGAGCAAGAGAGAGTTGTGCCGTGGAACCCAAGAAACTCGTTCCCATCAGCCACGCAGCGAGAGTGTTTCTTCGAAAGCTTGGTTGCTCTTATTTTCACGAGTTCTCTGTAGTTCTCAAACTCTGCGACGACTCTCTGCAGGTTCTGGACTTTTAGAATCGCTGAAATGTTGTTCCCTCTCGTTTTTGCAAGCTTGTGAGAGTAGTAGCCTCTGTTGCAGATTAACTCTACAGTTGTTCTTGAGAAGTCTCCTTCTAAGAGTCTAGTGACTACAAAAAAAGAAAAAACAAATCAAATTTTCCTCAAGGCATTGACCAAACATTGTTGGAGATAGAGAAGTAATTAGAGTTCTTATCTTACCACAGTGATTAGAAAGGTAATGAGTCTCAAACGCATTAAGATCTCTGACTCTCTGGCGACATATTCTACAAGAGAGAGCTCCTAAACCGCAGATGTCAGAGCCAATAACATCAAACCTCTCAGAAGAATAACGACCGGAAAGCAAATCAGAAGAAGATGCTCCCGCGCCACTGCCCTCAAATCTCATTGTTGTGTTTACAAACTTGGCGCTCTCCAGAGACCGTGAGCTGCGGAAGCTTTGATTCTGCATAGCTCCCTCATCTCCGTAAGTGACAAACTCATTCCTCAGGTTCGACATCGATCTTGTGCGGCCGGATGGATCCTTCATCTCCTGGATTAGGTTCTTGTCTGGATCACCAGCGTCACTTGGCTTCTGAGCATTGCAGCAGCTAACAGACTTCTTGAGATAAAGCCAAACTCCATGCATGTTTTGGTTCAAGATCCGTCTTTGGATTTCACAAGATGAGATCGATGTGAACTATATAAAAGATTCTATGAAGTTTGAACACGTCTCTGTCTGTGTCTCTTCCGGCTTGACAATATCCGTACACAAACTGTTTCCAAAACGAGATTGAAGACTTCCATAAGTATAAGATATCACATCACACCATAAAAGAAACCAAGAAGAAAAACGTTTCAGATGAAACCAATTAATTCACAGCTAAGATTTAACGTTTATAGGGTTATTAAGCTGGTCAGATCTTTTCCAATTAGTCCGTTACAACCTGGAAAAATATATTGATATGTTAGCATATGTGATTACAGAAAGAAAGATATGGTAATCATATACCTTTTTTCACTTCTCTTCACGTTCCAAACAGAGCATAAGGCCACATGCTGCCTCTATTGATCTCTGACTTTTTTTTGTAAGTAAAAAGTCAAACATGTGATCAACCTCTAATTTCAATCTAAATGTTCATATCTTTATAAAAATAAGGTTTATCTAATACACACTAGTTTACAAGAAAAGCATCTGAAAGTAATATCATTATATAT
>NC_079511.1:4713053-4741064 GCF_000801105.2 Raphanus sativus | reverse complement strand
TGGTGTGATACAAAAGGTGTAAGCATCATAGATGAATCTCTGGGAGATTCATATTCTTTAAAAGAAGTGATGCGGTGCGTTCACATCGCTCTTCTTTGCGTTCAAGATCATCCTAAAGACAGACCCACGATTTCACAAATTGTTTATATGCTGAGCAACGATCACGATCTCAGGGTTCCAATACAGCCAACATTCACAAACGTTTTGAACTGCAATCAGGTGTTCCACCATCTGACTATGTATTCTCTATTAACGAAGCTACGCAATCAACAATGGAAGACGATGAAAAACTTGGTAAATGCTGTTTAAGAGAGATTGAATCTGATTCAACTTGAATAATTATGTTTTTCTCCTTAAAAGTTATATACATTTGGTTCAAGTGTAACTCCATTGTTCAGGGGGTATCGAAACATGTAACATGACAATTAGATACAACACACAAAAATTGTTACATGTTCACTAAGGCAACTCGGCTCAACTTCGTTCCACAAGTCAACATTTCTAGAAAACTTCTCTTTCACAAGCGCAATCACCTCTCTAGCTTCATCAACCTTGTCACAACCAACCAGTCCATGAACAAGCCACCTCATGACACTGAAACTCGGAACCCAATTCTTCTCCATACTCTCCTTACAAAGCACCAAAGCCGTCTCAAACTCTCCTCTTTCACACAAACAACGTATCAAACCAAAGTAACACTCACTACCCGGCTTGCACCCGCTCTTCACCATAACCTCAAACACACCCATCGCCTCATCCAAATCCCCCTCACCGCAAAACCCACGAATCAAAATCGAATACGTCTCCGAGTTCGGTCTCATCCTACTCGACACAACTCCACAGAGCAACGCTTTAGCTTCTCTACTTCTCTTCCCCTCGCACAAACACCGAACCATAATATTGTACGTCGCGATACCCACGTGAACTCCAAACTCTCTCATCAACCTCAACACTCTCCTCACCTCGTCGTACTTCCCTTCCTTATAAAACCCAGCGATCATCAACCCGAAGGTGGAAGCTCTCGGCTTCACTCGCCTCCTCTCCATCTCCGCGACGATTGAGTAACTCGAGCTCGTCGAGTTCGATTCGCATAACGCTTTGACGATTCGGTTGTAAGTCTCGAGATCAGGCTCGATGCCGTACTTCCTCGGCGTTTCGGAGTAGACTCGTTTCGCTTCCTCGTAATCTCTCGCCGTCAAGCAAGCGAGTAACAGAGCGTTCAACGACTTCACCGTTCTCTGGATCTCGTACCTCTCGAGGTTGTGGAATGTCTGTAGAGACCGATCGAGCATGTTCGCTCGGCCGTAGAGGATGATCGCGCGGACGGCGGAGCTCTCGGATCTGGGATGAGGTTGGCTGTTGATGAACCCGTCGAGAGGTGGGACACGGCGGAGAGGTGTTTCTGGCTGGATAGTGTGGCGACCGCGAGGGAGAAGGCGACGCGGTGGAGGTGGTGGTTGTGGTGAGGGGAGAGGGAAGCGGATCTGCAGATTTCGAGGATTCGATCTGGGTTGTTCTCGGTTCTGAGGAGGGAGAGAACGTGCCGGCTCTTCTTATGATTGGTGGTGAGTGAGGTGAGGAGGGATGAAGCGGTTGAGATGAATCGGAGTTGGTTCACGTTGTGAGCGAGAGGTTCGGATGTTAGGATGCGGAGGAGAGACGCCATCAGTAAGGGTTCATGATGTTTCAGGAGAGATGGAGACGACGAGGGGGACTGTTCCGGAGAGAGAGAGATCAGGTTTAAACCGGTTTAAGAGAACGAAAAATTGAAAATTTAATTCGAATGGTTTTCTTGAATCAGATACGGACCGTTGATGTTTTTATCTATTGTCACCAATAGTGACGGTCCTGATGGAAGGATAACGAGTGTAGCAAAATAATAAAAAATTTGGATCAATGTTTAAACCGGGGTTTTGAACCCGACGTGAATCGAACACGCAACCTTCTGATCTGGAGTCAGACGCGCTACCATTGCGCCATGGATCCGGTGACTATTTTGTACACAAGGAGATATAAAACGATCACCATTGTATCTGTGTGGTTGCATTTGCTCTCATTTTGTTGACAGTGTCCCTCCTCCTACTCTTTTCATTTTGCATGTGGAACTTACAGATAATTATACCTATCATTATACCTTTGTTTATTTATGTTAATATAGAATCATACCAGAGCGCTCCTCTAGGGGTTCCATCTGATAATGAGTTATAGTCTTCAATCATATATGTCCCACTGAGTCATTTTCCAAAGTAGTTTCTGACACATTTTCAAGTTATGGCCAGGTTTTTGTTAATGGATTAGATCCTACTATCACGGATGATTAGCTGAAGAATGTCTTTTGGCCAATATGAAAAGATTGTGCATGTAGAAAAAAACTCGCTGGGAAGCGTTGTGGGTTCGTTAACTGAGAAGTGCTTTGCAGCTGTTGGAAACTCTCTCAACTTTGAATACCAATGTCACAGTTCAATCATGTATTTTGTATTTATCCTTCTTTTTCAGAAGTTGCGCAGAGGAAGATATTAGAATGATGAATGGTATGGTATGTAACTAGGTGGAACAACCCTCAGGCTTTCGTGGGGGAGAAGGCCTTCATCAAAACAAGTGACTGATTCCCCTTTGCATATGATACTAGATGATAAAAAGAAACCACTTCCAATGAAAATTTAGAAGATTTGATAATAATCTTTTGTTCCCTTCTGTTTTCTTTTATATATCCGTTCTCTAGGCGCAGCATATTCAAGTCAGTATTATTACAGCGGTTATGGACAAGGTCAAGAGCATTATGGATATTCGATGCCACAACAAGATCAGCAGTAACCAGAGCATCAGCAACTAGCTGGCGAGAGTATTCTTAGCTTCACTGTTTGTTGTTAGCATACTTAGTCATGAATGTGTTCACAAACACAGTTTATCTATCTGTTTTCATATTTGTCTCTGTTTAGGATAGTTTCTTTTGCTCAAGACCGATAACTAAAGGGGTGTGAAGAGCTTGTGACCTCTTGATAATGTTTTACGATGCTTCTGTGTTCCCTTCTGTCTCCTTTGTTTTGATTTGAGATTAGACAACATAAATGGCAGCATAACTCATAAGTCTTTTTCTTTCTTTCTTTCTCTACATGAATAATTCAATTCGAGTTGGTGAAGATTTACGTACAATGAGGCTCTCCACAGAGTTAGATAAGAAAAAATAGCCTGGTTTATAGTATAAATATATCTCACAGAATATATATTAAACACAACTAATCTCCAGCATTAGAACAGTTGGAGATTTTTTATGTACAAGACACAATTTGTCTTTAGAGGTGTGTGTAGAGGCAGCGTGGCATGTGTCTCCGAATTTAAAACATCTGCATAAGAAATGAATCTCCGGAGTCGTATATGGCCTCACAATACCCAGCCCTAACACTAACAGCTTTTAGCTTTGAAAATTGATATAAAAATCTCCTTAGACCCGTTCTTCAAACCAAGGGACACAAGAAGAAGAATCTGATTATTTAAGTTTGTAGACTTTGTAAGCTTATTGCCTTACTCCTTTTTTTTACAAAGGAGCTTATTGCCTTACTTTCAAAGCAAAAATAAACGAAATTAAAGTATTCGGACGGCAAGCTTCTAAACTGAAATGTTTATAGACTAAGGTGTTATTGTAAAACAAATAAGAACGATCATATATATTCATTAACTATGCATTGTTAGCTGGATACTCATAACATCCTCAATATATTACCATATCTTATTGTCCTAATGGTTTGACTTATAAAATAAATAAATAGTATTACTATTTTTATTTTATCAAGGAGGTACAACTTCACACCAACAAAAAACAGGTAAACATTTATCAAAAAAAAAAAATTATCACAAAAAAAAGCCAGGTAAACAAGTTAGTGCACCAGCACTGCCTCGATCATGCAATGACTACAAATACTTTCTCATTTCAACTCCTCTCTTCCACAAAATATCATCGTTGAAAATGACCCTCTTCAAACAGCCATGTCTTTACTCAAAGCTGGACAAGGAAGACCCAGAAGAGGTGTCTCACCGACGAGCCAAGTTCTTGATTTACAAAACGCTTCAAAAGGTCGACGTGGTGTCTCGTCGTTCTTCTCATCCGTCGTCCTTTCTAAGGATGAAGCTGTTAAGGTTGAAGGCCAAGATCGGTAAGAGTTTGACTAAGCTACGTCGGAACATAGAATCCGCCGTTAGATTTGGCGGAATTCAAAAGCATTCTCAAAGCAGCATGAGAGCCTTGAAGAAGATGTTCCACGGTGGTGCAACCAATGGACTACCAAGGCCTATTTTCGCTCTTGAAGTTTGATTTTTGATTTGTCTTCTCTGTATTTCACTTTTTTTTTTCTTTCTTAGATTAATTTCTGTTGATATCTCCATTACAGAAACTGATCAAGAAATGTAATATGAAGAAATCATGAGTTTTGTTTCATTCATATAAAAGGGGAAATAAATCTTGAAGTTGTAATAACAAAGTTGGTTCACGATATATTTCAAAGTTTCTTTTTCAAATTAGTATCCCATACAAGTACAAAACTGAACCATCTTATGTAACAGTGAAAACTCTTTTGGGTTAGTAGTTTAACCAAGGGTTCATTAATTAATACTTCTCACAAATTTTGTTTTATTTGAGAAAAACATTGTATAAATTCTTTAAATGAATATTTCAATGTATAAATAAAATGATCAGATGTGACTTTTTAATTTAGAATGGTGTATATAGAATCATCAGAACTAAACTCTAGTAAAACATATAATTATTGAACCAATTATCAAAAAAAAAACATATAATTATCGGTTGTATTGTTATCTAAATATCTTTGGGTTATTAAATTAATTTGAAAGAATTTATAAGGACTCAACTGCAAATACAATTTAGTTTCCTTCTCCCTTTCCCCTTAAGTCTCTCTTTTCTTTTTCTTCCGCATCGTCATCGTCTTCGCTCACGTTGTCCTCGTCTGAAGTCATCGGAGGTTCCTTCATCAAATCTTCGAAGTTTGCAACATCGTAAGGTCTTCCTCATCTCACTCGTTTCGATTGCTCCTCCGCGTAGATGAATCTCACAATGCGTATCTAAGATCTCTCTATTGAAATTACTTTAAAAATCTAGGACCGTAGAGAACAAATCTCTAAATCATCTCTTAGTTTCAACGATCCTTTCGCCATATTAGTGGTGAAATCTCCCGCATCCATGTGAAGTTGATCCAATTGCTTTTCAATTACTTAGATTCTCTTCGTGTTTGATTGAACAGGAAGGAAGATCATGGAGTAGAATTTTGTTTTCGCTGAGAATTTATTGAGGTAGATCTTGAGGATTGTTGAAGATGAGTGTGGTGGGATTCGACGTTGGGAACGAGAACTGTGTCATCGCCGTTGCGAAGCAACGCGGGATCGATGTTTTGTTGAACGATGAATCCAACCGAGAGAATCCAGGTATGGTTTCCTTCGGTGAGAAACAGAGGTTCATGGGCGCTGCTGCTGCCGCATCTGCTACTATGCATCCCAAATCCACCATCTCTCAGCTGAAGAGGCTGATCGGTAGGAAGTTCAGGGAGCCTGATGTCCAGAAGGATCTGAGGATGTTCCCTTTCGAGACTTCCGAAGACTCTGCTGCTGATGGTGGGATTCAGATTCGGCTTCGGTACATGGGCGAGGTGCAGAGCTTCAGTCCCGTGCAGATATTAGGCATGTTGCTTTCGCATTTGAAGCAGGTGGCGGAGAAGAGTCTCAAGACGCCTGTTTCGGACTGTGTCATTGGGATTCCTTCCTATTTTACTAACTCGCAGAGGCTTGCTTATTTGGATGCTGCGGCCATTGCTGGCCTGAGGCCGTTGAGGTTGATGCATGATTGTACTGCTACCGCGCTTGGATATGGTATATATAAGACGGACTTGGCGGCTAACTCGAGCCCTACTTGCATTGTGTTTGTCGACATCGGTCACTGCGATACGCAGGTGTGTGTGGCGTCGTTTGGGTCTGGCAGCATGAGAGTGCTTTCTCATGGTTCTGATAGAAACTTGGGCGGGAGAGATTTTGATGAGGTTTTATTTAACTACTTTGCTGTTGAGTTCAAGGAGAAATACAGCATCGATGTATATACAAATACCAAGGCGTGCGTTAGGTTAAGGGCGGCGTGTGAGAAAGTGAAGAAGGTCTTGAGCGCAAATGCTGAGGCTCCGCTGAATATAGAGTGTCTGATGGAGGAGAAGGATGTGAAGAGCTTCATCAAGAGAGAAGAGTTTGAGCACTTGTCATCAGGCTTGTTGGAGAGATTAATTGTTCCGTGTCAAAAGGCTTTGGCTGACTCTGGTCTAAGTTTGGATCAGATTCATTCTGTGGAGCTAGTTGGTTCAGGTTCCAGAATCCCAGCTATATCTAAGATGCTAAGCTCGTTGTTTAAGAGGGAGCTAGGCAGGACAGTGAATGCAAGCGAGTGCGTAGCTCGAGGATGTGCGCTTCAGTGTGCAATGCTCAGTCCAATTTTTCGAGTGCGAGATTATGAGGTACGCTCTTTTCTCTTTGTGATAATACTCTTTCTTAGTTTCTTGTTTCTGTTTAAAAAACTTATTGAGCAGATAAATAGATTAGTTGTGAGTCGTGACAGATATGATGCGTGTGTTAAAGCATGACAGAGTGTATACATTTACCAATTTGTTTAGTGTGAATTGCTGATGTCTTTTGTTTACGCTTTCCCGATTTTCAGGTTCAAGATTCTTTCCCTTTCTCAATTGGCTTTTCATCTGATAAAGGTCCCATAAACACACCATCGAATGAAATGCTCTTTCCTAAAGGCCAAGTCTTTCCAAGTGTGAAGGTTCTTACTCTACGTAGAGAAAACACGTTTCATTTGGAAGCCTTTTACGCAGACCATAACGAAATATCTCCAGACTCACCAAGTCGGATAGGAAGCTTTACGGTATGCTATCTCTCAGGCTTCCCCCTTTTTGGATATACATTCAGGATTTATAGCTCTGACTCTCAGAGCCTCTGAGTACGCTTTGGATGGTTATTTCACCATTAGGCTTTGCATAATTTATGGAACTCTTTTTCTGTCTTGTAGATTGGTCCTTTTCAAAGTTCACACGGAGAAGCAGCACGTGTCAAAGTAAGAGTTCAGCTAAATCTCCACGGGATTGTCACCATCGATTCAGCTTTTGTGAGTACAAGCTGATACCAAAAATTTCCAGATAATATAAGCCGTTACGTTTTTACCTAACTTGAGTCTAAACTTTCTGTTTCTGAAAAAAAAGCTAATAGAGGATCCTAAGGAGAATACGACTTCTGAAGAGACAGTATCCGAAAATAACCATCAATCTCCTGCGACAAAGGATGGTTCTACTGTAAGTATGATTTAACAACGTCTAAAGAAATACAGTTTCATTGTAAGAAAGCTTGAAGCCCGATACAGTGAAGCTGATCTTGAAGCATTGGCATCTCGATTCATTTCTGAAACATCCAAATGGCTGATCCGGAGTTTCTCTTGTGCTGTGTAGGGTAACGATCAGAAGGCAATCAAAAGAATGAAAATTTCAGTTGTTGAGAACGTCTCTGGTGCATTGACAAAGAATGAGTTATCGGAAGCCAAACAGAGAGAAAACTCTTTGGTGGAGCAAGATCTGAAGATGGAGTCGACAAAGGATAAGAAAAATGCTCTTGAATCCTTTGTTTATGAGATGCGTGATAAGGTACTATCTGGCTCTAATAGGATCCCAGGCTTCCACCTTAAATTTGGCTAAAATTATCTCTACTCGCTCTTCAAGAATTTATCACTTGGCATAATAATATTGTGTATACCAACAGATGTTAAATACATATAGAAGCACTGCAACTGAGTCAGAACGGGAATGCATCGCTAGAAATCTTCAAGAAACAGAGGAATGGCTATACGAAGATGGTGATGATGAATCTGAAAATGCTTACATCGAGAAGTTGAATGACATCAAAAAGGTAACTAAATCCTTGAGATTTTTGTATATGAAGGTTAGTATACTGCGGATGACTTTCATGTCCTGATTGATAATGACGTTTCAACTCTGAACAGCTCATTGATCCTATTGAAAATCGGTTTAAAGATGGAGAAGAGAGAGTACAAGCATCAAAAGATCTTGCGAAAACTATAGCAGATAATAGAATGGCTGCAGAGTCTCTTCCTCCTCCAAGAAAGAACGCGGTTTGAATTCAAAACTACTAACATTACTCTCAATCTATTGGCAATATATGACTTTTGTGATAACTTATATGGTTTAACTATATATCACCATGATGTTTTTTTTTTGGGTCTTCAGGTTCTTGATGAATGTAAGAAAGTCGAGAGGTGGCTCCAGGAGAGAACCACGGAACAAGAATCACATAGCCATCCGGAGCTGCAATCTGGTGAAATCAGGAGAAAGGCCGATGCTCTTAACGCGTAAGTAAATATGATGGATCCTAAAACATAGCCATCCGGAGCTGTAATCTGGTTAATAGAACCGCTAAAACTTCTTCACTCATGCAAAATGATGGATCCTAGTCGTGTCATGTTTTGTTAACTGATGCTTGAATGTGTTTGCAGGACGTGCAAGTACATTGGGAAGTCAAACTCTCCCCCCACGAAATCGGAACACAATGGATCCCACGGACGTCGAAACTCGGATGATATGGAGCTTGATTGATTTTTCACTTTTTTGTTCTTTGATATTAATTTTGTTGAACAAAAGAATAAGACGAAAGTCTCATTATTACTTCTCACATAAACAATTATGTTCATTTTTGTCAAACGGTTTGAAAACGATTATTCTCGAAGTTGATTTTTTCAGAAGTTGCGTTTTTCTGTCTTTCTTTGCTTCTGATTTATCGCTACTGGTTGAGGTCGGATGTCTTTTTTTTTTTTTTTTTTGAACAATAAACTAATGGTCGGATGTCAATTTCGATGTTTATAAGGTGAATATGTTAAACCAACTTTTATATTTTAACAAATTGTACTGATTTTGTCATGCATGGTTTCTTTTAAGGAAAAATATTAACTTATATAACTACTTCAATAATTAACCAAAGCTCATTAAGCCGGATTTCTCACAGTACTGGGTTTTGCTAGTTTTGTAACTATTATGTGTGCGTGAGGTGAGGAAGATGCTCTTTGAAACAGATCACTAGTGAAGCATATATATAATAATAGTAATAAGATGTGGTTAGAGATCAATCACAGAGAAGAATATTCCAAGTTTGGGAACTAACAAGGACAAAAGTGGTGCTGTTTTATACTACTCACATGTCTTGTTGTGGCCACGAGCTCACAACGACTCGGTCGATTTGTTATAAATATAGTTAAAAAAAGGAGAGTTGAGCTACTTTGTTTTCTCCGTCAAGGCATTAGACAAAATCCTATCCAGCGATTTTACTTACTCCCACACCATCATTCTAGGTCTTTTAGTCCGATATTATCTGTTGTTCCACCAAATATCTCGGTGTTTTACATACCAAGACAGCAGCTATTAGTCAACTAATGAATATTATGGGTGTGACTAACATATGTTTGATTGGTACATAGGGCCGTTAGCAATGAAGATATAAACCAAATCATGTTGTTCAACAAAAAAAAAACCAAATAATGATATTTAAATCGAATACTGTGTGCTAGTGTTGTTCTTGGTTTATTATTATTTGAGAAAATGAAGAATAAAACCAAAAAAAAGAGAGAAAGTGAAGAAGAGATTGAAATGTGAGAATCCAAAAAGAAAGGGAGAAGAGGTACAGGATAAAATTACCCGAAGCGTGTTAAGAAGAAGATATCCCAAGATCTCATGATGTGGACAAGTGTAAGAGGGCCAATTCGTCTAAAATCATGAAAACCAATAACGAATTCACACAACACAAACTCGATGATATAATCAATCATTAATATGTTGTTGGTGCCATGCTTCTAAATCATATAATTCAAAAACCCCCCTATCAGTTACAAAAAAAAAAAAAAAAAACCCCTACGTAATGATATAAACCATTTACCGCCGTTGGTTTTTTTTTTTTGAAAACTTTTTAACATTTTACAAATAAATAAACAAACAAAAAAATGCCACTTGTGATGAATTTAATTTAGAAAAAAAAATGGGGAAAATGAGGAGTAGTAATAAAACAGGCGAGAGAAAGCAGCTTCACTTGAGCGTGGAAAGCGACTGTTTCTTTCTCCATCGTGTGGGAGAGAGAGAGAGAGTGCATCTCTGCAGAGCCGTCTCTTCTTCTCCTTCTCATTAACGCGCCGTCTCTAAAACACAGATCATCATTATCCATTGGTTTCTCCAAAGTAAGCTTTATTCGATTTATCCCCCTTTCACCAAATAACCAATGCTTTTATATGTCTCGATCTTCACTAGCTTCTGTACTAGAAAGTTCTTACACTAAGATTAGATTAGATCAGTCACGAACCAATCAGTTCTTACACTAGATTAGATCAGTTACGAACCAATCTGAACCAATCAAGATCCGATCTAATTACTGCATCGTGATGATTTAGACTTTTTTTTTGGATTTGTCAGGAAACGATGGAATTGGATTCGGACAAGAACCTGTTGAAGACGGGTTTGGTTGTAATAGCGACACTTGTCCTCGCCAAACTCATCTTCTCCCTCTTCACATCCGACGCCAAAAAGAAGCGTCTCCCTCCAACTCTCAAAGCATGGCCACCACTCATCGGAAGCCTCCTCCGCTTCTTGAAAGGCCCCATCGTCATGCTCAGAGACGAGTACCCCAACCTAGGATCCGTCTTCACCGTCAACCTCCTCCACAAAAAGATGACCTTCCTCATCGGCCCGAAGTCTCCGCCCATTTCTTCAAAGCCCCCGAGTCTGATCTCAGCCAGCAGGAAGTCTACCAGTTCAACGTCCCTACTTTTGGCCCTGGAGTTGTCTTCGACGTCGACTACACCGTTCGTCAGGAACAGTTCAGGTTCTTCACCGAGGCTCTAAGGGTTAATAAGTTGAAAGGTTATGTAGAGATGATGGTTACTGAAGCTGAGGTAATGTATATGTTTCTTGTGTGTTTCTTTCTTCTTTCTTTTTAATAAATGATTGTTTTTTTCTTTTGGTTTTAGGATTATTTCTCGAAATGGGGAGAGAGTGGTGAAGTTGATTTAAAGACTGAGCTAGAGCGTCTCATCATCTTGACTGCTAGTAGATGTCTACTAGGCCGTGAAGTTCGTGACCAGCTTTTCGACGATGTGTCTGCTTTGTTCCATGATCTTGACAACGGCATGCTTCCCATCAGCGTTCTCTTCCCATACCTCCCTCTCCCAGCTCACCGCCGTCGCGACCGCGCCAGAGAAAAGCTCTCCGAGATCTTCGCCAAGATCATAGGGTCGAGAAAACGCTCCGGGAAATCGGAGAACGACATGCTGCAGTGTTTCATCGAGTCCAAGTACAAAGACGGGAGGCAGACGACTGAGTCCGAGGTGACGGGTCTGCTCATCGCTGCTCTGTTCGCAGGGCAGCACACGAGCTCCATCACTTCCACGTGGACCGGTGCGTACCTGATGAAGTACGGAGAGTACTTCTCGGAGGCTTTGGATGAGCAGAGGAAGCTGATGGAGAAACACGGAGACAAGATCGATCATGATATCTTGTCTGAGATGGATGTGCTTTACAGATGTATCAAGGAAGCGCTGAGGCTTCACCCTCCGTTGATCATGCTCATGAGAGCTTCTCACAGTGACTTCAGCGTGACGGCACGTGATGGGAAGACCTTTGACATCCCGAAAGGTCATATCGTTGCTACCTCGCCTGCGTTTGCCAACCGCTTGCCGCATATCTTCAAGAACCCTGACAGTTATGACCCGGATAGATTCTCCCCTGGACGAGAAGAGGACAAAGCCGCGGGAGCGTTCTCGTACATTTCGTTCGGTGGAGGAAGGCACGGGTGTCTCGGTGAGCCGTTTGCTTACCTGCAGATCAAAGCCATATGGAGTCATTTGTTGAGGAACTTTGAGCTTGAGTTGGTTTCACCCTTCCCTGAGATCGACTGGAACGCTATGGTTGTTGGCGTTAAAGGCAGTGTGATGGTGCGTTACAAGCGTCGCCAACTGTCTTAAAAAGACAGGTTTATTAAGGTGGTATTTTGCAACTTTGGGTGTTCTGCTTCTCTGGTTTTAGTATTGTTGTTGGTTGGTTCTTCTGCTTCTTTACTTGTTTTTGCTCTTTAATTGACTCTTGATTTCTAGCTTTCTAAAGTTTGCTGTTTCTGAGAATGTTCTAATTCCAATGGAGATTTGATGCGAAACTTGTTTAGTTTATGCTCAATTACTAGTCGCATATTCAAAACCAATTTTACCCTACCAAGGTATTACTATGCTAGTAACGAGAGATGAGCTTACCCTGAAGACCAGATTGTATTTCTTTATTATATGCATACATGTAATGTGCACTCATGGAAAAATATATTGGTGACATTGATCAGATATAGTGACTACTTTGTTCATCAACCAAAGACAGTTTGAACATTCATAACACAAAAAGAGGAAGAAAGTATAATTCTCTGTTTACCATAAGCATTTAGTTCATTTTATTTTATGAAACATCCATAACACAAAAAGAGGAAGAAAGTATAATTCTCTGTTTATCATAAGCATTTAGTTCATTTTAGTTTATGAAACCATATACATATATTCACTTAAGAGTTTTCAATATATTATTTGTATCCAGTTATGTTATGTAACATGTTACATTGGCCCAACTTAGGACCGAAATTTTTTATTAATATTCAGCGTATTTATTAATTTATATAGTTTCTGTGATATCAATAATTTTATATGGATATAGATGCAAAGAGATCAAATGTGGTTCAAAATCATTGTCTTAAATGATACAGATTTTGTTTCTTAATACTGTACAATATGATTCAATGTAAGGATCCAGATGTATCTGTATATTATACACTTCTATATATGTATGTATCCTGAAAATAGTTAACTCCTAATTGTCATTGTATATTTATGAACGCCTTCTTCCCTTGCACAACTGACGAGTCGTCATTCTCTCTTCATCGTCAGAAAAATATACATCTCTTAAGTCGCATATTACAAGTCACCAGAGACAAAAATGGACACTTTTATGCCGTCGTAGTCTCTTTCAACAACCCCAATCAAAAGACTCATCAAAGTCTCGGCGAGGAAGCTTGCGTCAAGGCTTCAAAAGTTTTCTCTTAAAGGCAACGATTCCCCTAGCAGAACATTTTAGCTATCAGGTTCGTAATGATCAGTTGGTTTGGTTCCTGAGATTTCTCTAGGTTGATCTTTTGACCTACCCTTGTCACGTATCATCTATTTAAGTATTTAGGTAATTTGGTTATGATAAATGATATTGTAATGTGTCCGATCGATATTGAGTTCATTTTTAATTATTAACACAACACACATACACACACACTTGAATTTGAACATAGATTATGCATGAAACAAACGGCATTAGTACAATCTACCAGGGTGCAAAGAGATGAAACCACATATAGTACTCTTTTTTACTCACTGGCCTCTATAACATATACATGAGTTATCCAAATTATTTAGTCGTAAGATAATATATCCATTATGCAGATGGAGGGCTTGACTAAGTGGGACTTAGGATCACTCAGAACGTTTTACTCCGTTGAACCTAGTGAGAAGTTTCAAGAAGACGAGTATCTAGACGGTAGCCTAGTTCTTCGTCTTGAAACCGAGTTATGGAAGGCTCAGTCTAGAATCAAAGAGCTTGAGACAGAAAAGTCTGGATCCAAGGGAGATATTAGATGTTTCATCAGAGACCAAAGAAAAAGCCGGGAAGTAAACACTGATCCACTTGATTACTTGAAAAAGAAGTTAAGCAAAGAAAAGGAAGAAAGGAAAAGAGCTAATGCTGAGAATGCTATGTTAGAGAAGAAAATGTGGGATATGGAATCATCAGTGAATCGGTTGAGAAGAGAAAGAGACACACTGGAGAAGGTGTGCGAGGAACTGGTGATGAGGATCGATGAATTGAAGGCAGAAACAAGAAGAAAAAGGAATGAGGCGGAGGAGGAGATGCAGATGTTGGAAATGGCTGAAATGTGGAGGGAGGAAAGTGTTAGGGTTAAGTTGATGGATGCAAAACTTTCCTTGGAAGAAAAGTATGAAGAGATGAATTGGTTTGCTGATGAGTTAGAGAGGTGTTTGGTGATGGCAAGAAAATTAGGACCTGAGGAGATGAAGTTGAAAAGAGTTGATGGTTGATCAAGACGGCAAGATCTTTGGAGATAATATAAACGGCTCTAATCAATTCTTGTATTTACCGGTTAGTAGGATATGTTGTTTGAAGCATCTATGCTTAGGTTTTAATATCTACTTATGCAATGATCATCCTCTAATATCGTTTGATGATTTTTCAAAGTTATTTTCCAACGATGTGTTCATACTACTAATTAGACAACATTATCATTCGCAGTCTAGCGAATAAGTCAAGCTGGTTCTTTAACACAACGTCAAGTTGATAAAGGCTGGAGACAATGTAGTCTAGGTTAACAGAATCGGACTGATAAATTTTGTAACATTTATCAGTCCACACTAACGGGACCAATCCGCACTACATTAATTCATGTTAGATGAACTAAGGGACACATGCGATTTTGATAGTGTGGGGAAACTACGAAGACGGCAATCTGCAACAACTTTTTCATAGTGTGGTATTAATTTGAGCCTCAAGATCAACAACAAAGAAACAAGTGTAACCAATCATCATGCTAAAGTGCTCCCACGATTCAGGGACATGGTTACATTTATAATCTTATCTTATATCTTTAATCATTGCATCTTGGAAGTTTAGAGAGAACTACTGCAAAATAAACTACACACTGTGAGAAAACTTGTTATTGTAAGTTAAGTCTGTTGGACATGGAAATTATCAATGTCAACCTATTGTTATTGTCATGTGTTTATAAAATGTTGAACTTTCCATGGAAGATTTTTGTTTTTTCTGTTCTTTTGTCACTTGTTTTGTTTGTTTCTTTCTGAAATGTATTTTACAAAAACATAAAAACCTTATTGTCTGTTTTTATTTTATTTCTAATGATCCACTGAATCTAGAGATCCAATCTTTTTCCGGCGTTACGATTGCACATGGCCAAATCATGTTATTCTCTTTATACTTTCCAACTCCAAGAAATTCGATTTCCAAATTGAATAATTGAATAATACTATATTAAAAGTTAAAACCTTGAAGATGATGCTAAGCTCGTCAGCTTCTGCAAGGGTTTTTACTTTTATAAATTAGATTTATAATCTTTCCACACTTCAACGATTTTAACTTAAACTGGATATTTCACATGAGAATTATCATTATCGTAACAATTGATTTGGAGGAGATAGAAAACGTTCAAATGTCTTGTGCAAGAAAATCTTAAGGATTCAATTGTCTGGTGCATTTTACACAGAATAAAATACGTAAATAGTAACGATTGGCTAATGTGTGTCATATCATTCATAATATAAAATGATAAATAGCTTAATTATACAATTGATCTATACTATATGTTATTTTAAAAATACAGTAAGTTACATATTCCGTAGAGGTAGTAGGGGTCTATTGTGGGGTTAGTGAGTGAAAACAACATAATGACTTCTTCGTCTTGTAAAAAGACAACTACCTGACTTATATCAATTATTGGACAAAGAAATTTGTCAAATTAAAAAAAAAAAATGCCTACATTGATTTAGACGTGTTATATAGAAATATATATATATATATATATATATATATATATTGTAAATATTTTTGGTTGTTAATATTTACTGTATCTTTTTTAATTATTTTATCTGTTTCTTTCACCACTTTTGTTATATCTGATTGTATGTTTTATTTTTATTTGTTCCTTTATTTCCTAAGCATTATTGAGTGGAATACCACTCATGGTCATCTACAATTACCATTTTTTTACCATATTACCATATTATACGTAGATGACATATAAAGAAAAACAATTACAATCATAATGAATTATGTTTCCCATAATTCAACACCATATACGTGATGGATTTACAAACATAATGAATTATGTTTCCCTTTTTTTGCTAAACCTGTCAAATTGTAAGATAATCTAACTAAACATGAAAAAAACATGGATAAGTTATAATTTTGAGCTGATCTTTTTTGTCATTTTATTTATTTTATCCATAATTGAAAAAAGTATTTGTTCACGAAATATAACATGGAGGTTTTTTTTTTGACAAATATAACATGGAGGTTTCTAATTGACTTTGTCGTTCTGGCTAACTGACAAATTCATGAAGAATATTAGTGGGATTAATATATGTCTAAAAACATGTTAGAATAGGATATTCTCTTTTGTAAGCATACATAAACCGGATATTCAAAAATAAACCCTATTTAATATTGTGTATGTGTGCTAACGTCTAAACCATGTCACAGATTAAAAATAGAGTGATTTGGAAACATTTCATTTTTAAGATGAATTTTTCCGACTATAAACAAATACCCTAATTTGCTTATAAATATGGGTACAAAAGAGGGAAAAATCTGTAAAACAAATAACAAATCAAAATGACTACGAGAAAGAAAAACAAAACAAATCTGTTAAAATAATCGTAGCTTCTGTGTTTACGAAATGTGTATGATGCTATGTCTCTCCTTCTCAGCCGTTCAATGTGGACGCACTGGGGCCCTTCCCTCTCTTTGTACTATGTTCGTCACAAGTGGAGAGCTGCTTTTTAGTATTTATTTAAAAGTTAAAATTAATCTAAGCCTTTGATTAACAATCAATGATTATCAATTCTTTAGTTTTTGTTTCAAAAAATTTAAACAATGGTCATAGTTTTGAAGTATATACTTGAGCTACTCGACGTTCCACTTTTATTTAAATATTGAGTTCCCAATCAAAACGTACAGATGTGTTATGTGTATGATTTGATTCCTTTTGTAACTTGGTCAAAGTTAATCTCCTTTACAAACCAATGAATTAAAACTATAGTCAGTAATCGTCTCTAACCGCGGCTCGTTTTCCGTAAGACCGTAACCATAGAAAAATCATAATATCACCAACTATATTTTGATTATCATTTGGAGCCATAATAGTTAACCGTAGCAATGGTTTTTGACGGAAAAAAAAAAACTTAACTGTAGCTGATGTCGATCCCTGCATTTCATATGGCGCAATGCAGTTAAACTATTGATCCATTAGATTAAAAAGGAAAAATATGATGGAAAAAAATTAGTAGTTAAGAGGATCAATAATTATTTTGTGATTAAATTATTTTAAAAACACGTTTTGTTTCAAACTTTAAACTTAAATATAGGGTTGGACAAGTACAGTCAAGCTCAGTTCAGTTTCAACATGGTTCAAGTTGTTGAAAGATAGGTTGTATCCAACAACTACGTACTGTAAGTCCGAACTAATTTTTGTTCACTCAATCTGGTTCAAGGTGATAAATATTCACACCAAACTGAAACTAAAGTTATAACTCTAGATTAATCTTCAAAAAAATGCAGGTTTATATTTCAGTTCAACTCGAATATATATGATTTACTAGTTTGGAAATATCAAAGAGTGCGATCAATCTAGGCAAGATTATAATACCCGGTGGTAATGGAACCTCAGCTGAGGTGCCCGCCATCCAGCTTCGAAACCCGGCCACAGCGATTTAACATCCTTACTGCTGGGGCGCTGGACCCCTTCGGGGGATATTTGGGAAAGTGGCTGCCCAGACACCAGAGATATCAAAAAAAAAGATTATAATACCACAAGCCACGTGCCTTGAAAACGAAGATAATAGACACTTGGAACATAATGAAGAACACGAAAAGACTGGCATTTTGAAGACTATATATTTGAAACTACAAACTAATACGAACGTAGTAACTAAACCTCGGTGTAGACTAAAAAAGACACTATGAGATTTACACATTTAAAATGTAGAGTTGATCATAGTGTCGATGCATATGATTTGAGTCATGCACTTGCACAAAACAACAATTTGGCTAACTTTTGATTTTGATAAAAATATTATGAACAATTTTACCAAAAAAAATATTATGAACAAACAAAAAAAAAGCTTCTCGTGAACAATCTTTTCATACCAAAACGAGTGATCTAAAAATTTGCAACTTTTCCCTCAATTTGGCAAGTTGATAATAAGTGTTTTCCTAGACTTTCTTGGGTGACTCTCGACTAAATTCCACGCGCCTCAAGGCAGCGCGTAACGTGGCATTCTCATCTTATTACAGCGTATCCAAATTGTTTATCTGTTAACTTTTTTTTTTTTTTTCAACGTTTATCTGTTAACTGTTACGTGTGGGAAATGGAGGGCCTTTTATCCACATTAATGATTACTCGGACAAGAAACTATTCCAATTTATTTTTCCTTTTTCTATTAATGTTATCAAATTTTCCCTTTAACTCCTCATTTTTTCCGTGTTTCTTACAAAGATCCCCTTATTACTAAAATACCACCAGATTTGAGATCACATATATTCTTGTTTGATTTGATGAAAGACAAAACAGATGGTCTAAATTAAAAATTCGCTGCGCTTATTAGATGGCAGAATATTAAACACATTCACGAAATTATTACGTACTACTTTTCGTGCAAACTTTTTCCACCCAAAAGTTGGTTTTTATTAAATATCCAACGGTGGAAACAAACTCCCTACAGAAGGACCACTCATTTTTAAGAAACTCAAATTAAAATTACGAGTGCAGCCTGCGAAAAGATATATTCATAGGTGTTTTTGTGAGAAATTTATAATAATAGGGGTATGTTTGATATTAAGATTTCTTTAACTCTCATCTCACATTCTTTTGTACTCTTGTGATCAGAAAAATGCTATATATACTCGTTCATCTCGCTCAGTTTAAAACTTATAGCAAAATCTCTAATTACATTGAATGTTTTAAGAAAATAATTTAAAAATAATTAACATAACAAATATCACTGATTGTGAGTAGCTTTTGATGGCAAGAGTTCGAAAGCTGACGATAAGCCAGAGCGAGAGGTACCTTGGGAGCAGCTACAGTAGTTTCGGGGACAGTAACGGTAACGGAAACAGAAACTCCGTCACAGACGAATCAGAGCTCACGGAAGAGGACGTCTGGTCACACGCCGTTGATCACAGCCCCGAAGATATGCCGGAACCGTTCGGCGCGTGGAGTTCACGCGACGCGGTGATGAGGAACGGGCGCGTGTGTGGAGGCCTATCCCTGGCCTTCGAGGACATGTCATCGTCTCCGACGATCGTGCATCAGATACGCGGCGGAGGAGAAATTGGCGGTGGAGAAGGGGGAGGAGGAGGAGGAGGAGGACAAGCACAGCGGCAGCTAGCGTCGTCAGCGCCGGTGAACGTGCCGGACTGGAGTAAAATATACCGGGTCAACTCGGTTGAGTCGATACACGAGTCGGAGGAAGAGGAGGATGAAGAGTCCGGGATGATGCCGCCGCACGAGTACCTAGCTAAGAGTCAAAAGCGGCGGAGCAGGAAATCCGGCGGCGGCGCGTCGGTGTTCGAAGGAGTTGGAAAGACTCTCAAAGGACGAGAACTGAGGCGCGTTCGAGACGCGATTTGGAGCCAAACAGGGTTCTACGGCTAATTAAGTAGCAATATATAATTTAAGAAAAAAAACATTTAAAATTTTCAGCTGAAAAGGTTTGGAACAAAAAAAGGTTGCTTATTATTGTGTAGAAATTAGTTTTGAAACTTTTCTTGAATCCCAAGCGTGAGATGTATAAGACTTATTTGGCTTCCCGCCATGCATAATGTTTTTCTTTCTAATTTTCTTAATTAATTGTTTGATAATCCTCGAGAGCCTGATGTGTGTAATATTGTCTTCATGCAATTTCAATATCACTAAAAGTTACCAAAGAACTCTTGATCCAAGGCAGACGATAGGTTTACAAAGGTCGAGTGATAATTTCCTGAGAGAGACTTGATTGACTTCTTTCTTTCGAGCTCGAATCTATGATTGTAACAGAATGGTTTCAATTTTTTTTAATGAATATTACATAAATTAGTTCTGGACCAAGAAATATCATCATGACATGAACCTCAGAAACTTCTAATTAGCAAAAAAAAAAAATATTCAGAACTGCAAATTAGTTATACAATTTCATACCTCGTAGTATTCATTTTTAGCTAAATATGATGAATAACATATTACTAATAATGATAATCCCAATTCATATGTCATGTTCTACGTAACAATGATATTAATGATTGAGCTGAGCACTGATATTGTTTATGATAGTAAAAGATTAGTTTATCAAATAGTATTAGGTCTAGTGATTAATTAAGTGATAACTTGACATGATACGAAAGGCAAGTTTGTATATAATTAATGAGAACAGATGTGTCCTCGCAACATTATTGTGTCCACAGGTAAACTGTCCAAAGAATCCACTTCAAAGTGGGCACTCACGAGTAGGAAAAGACACTATTTCCAATTAAATTTTCCCAACAAAAATCATGATGATTGATCAAATGGCATCTTGTTATAAATAAATATATACTAATAGACACGTCACCGGAGGTTAATAACATAGAAAAGAGACTAAAGAGATAACTACTACTGTAAAACTATGGATGCATGGAAGAAAAATACCTAAATGGATTGATTTAGTGGCCGATGAAACATCACATATGGTAACCAGTCGCTGCTATATGATTTATGTTTTAATCTATATAACAATATCAAACACACACGTCTGATATGTACAATATATGTTTATGGTTTATGCACGTACTCATGTATGTTATATAGACATGATGGGATATGGAAGGAGTAGGGTATGGATTGGGGTCAAAAGAAAGTGACACAAGTTAGAGAGTCTTGTGATAAAGCATAGGAGAAGGGAAGTTTGTCAAAAAAAAAATTGTTTTCGATCCCTTTGTCAGTTATAATGCCTTTGCCTTTTTCAAGAAAGGACCTTTGAGAGTGAATATGATCGACAAGTCTATATTGTATCATGCATTTCATATGTGTGGGCTCAACACATCTCTTTCCACTCTTATCTTGCTCAAACCCTCTGTTCACCGTTCATCACTCTCTCAATAATTTGATTCCTTTATTCTTTGAAGTAATACATACAAATCCAACAACATTGATTATATTATAGAAAACTTCACGTATGCTGTAAGTTCTAGATGACAATATTTCGTAGACAAAGTCATATCATCTGATTGTCTTCATATGATTTTTTTTTTTTTTTGCAATAGATGATAAATGAAATCATGTTCTAGTATCCAATTTATGCTAGTTGTGGTTAGTATTGTTCATGAAATACGTATTTGATCAATGAGCTCGTGTTAAATCTGAAAATTTTAGAAGTCGACAATAACATGTTTTGAGATTACACTGAACTTTGATGCCAAATATCCGATTTTTTAAATAACAGGTTCGAAAGAAACCTTGAAAAATTCTACTCGACATAACTCTTTGAAACTTTGGACATAGGAGGAAAGGTGAAGCAACAAGTGTGTAGAGGTGAGTGGGAAAAGTTAATAACACTGATATCATGGGGGCCCAAAATAAATTAATACTATTATACTTAACATGGGGGCCCAAATTGGACTTAGACCCAACTTCTCAAAGCTATGTTTTTTTTTTCTTGAACAACTCTCAAGCTATGCTATAAACAACACAATGAAGAGTGTAATCTTCGAATGTATTCTATAAACTATACGTCTACGAGTTCGATCATGAAACCTAACTTTTTACCTTTTAGTTCTGCTTCACACGGTTCAATTCATAAGTAGCAACCTTCAATGATTTTTGACATTATAAGATGAGACAAAATTTGTTTAGCCATGTTATAAAAAAAAATTGGTACACGCAGTTGGAACCTTCTTTTTTTAATACACGCAATAGGAATTTGTAAAAAAATGCTAACTCATTTATACATATATATTTCCTAAACTATTACAATTTCACATACCGAATGAACTACTTATTCTAGTTGTTAGTATATAACTATTGCAAAAAATTCAGTAAAAAAAAAACTATTGCAAAAAAAAAGTAGAACTTATTTATATAATATAACTAATCTGATATATTAAAAAAAAAATTAATGATCACCATTAGTCCATTACCAATTTCGGTTATTCCTAACCGGTCTGGTATATATAACCACCGTTTTTTTCGTAAAGTCCTGACCTTTCTCTTTTCCACAGAGACCTCACTCACACCGGCGCCGACGCCGCCGTGCCTCGTTATCCGACCCTCTCTCTCTCTACTGTATGTTCGCTCAACTTCTCTTCAGAAGAACGAGATTCCCAGCACGCTCTTTCCACGTGGCCAAGAAGTTCTCAAACCCTCACCCAGAAGAAGACATTCTCTTCACCGCTCTCTGTTCGAACCTAAGGCAAAGAAGATGGAACGCTCTCCACAAACTCTCCCCATCTCTCACGAACCCGCTCGTGAGCAGAGTCCTCCTCCAGTTCCGAACCTCCCCGAAGCTAGCTCTGGAGTTCCACAACTGGGTGGTGGTCCTGGGGAATAACAACAACAACAACAACAACACCTCCGAAGCGTCTTTCGTGATGGTTCATCTCCTGGTCGAGTCCAGAAGGTACGACGATGCGTTGTCGATAATGGTGAGTCTCATGTCTGTGGAAGGAAGGTTAAAGTTGAGTCCTTTAGATGTTTTGTCTGGTTTGGTTCGGAGTTACGAAGCTTGCGGTTCGAGTCCCGACGTGTTTGACTCGTTGGTCAGAGCTTGTACGCAGAGCGGTGACGCTGAAGGAGCTCGCGAAGTGATTGAGCGGGCGAGAGCAGAGGGGTTTAAGGTCTCTGTCCACGCGTTGAACAACTTCATGGGGTGTTTGCTGAGTCTGAACGAGATTGATCGGTTCTGGGAGGTATACAAGGAGATGGATGGGTTGGGATACGTTGAGAATGTCAACACTTTTAATCTGGTTATATACTCGTTTTGTAAGGAGAGTCGCTTGCTCGAAGCGTTGTCGGTGTTTTACAGGATGTTGAAACGTGGGGTTTGGCCTAACGTTGTTAGCTTTAACATGATGATCGATGGGGCTTGTAAGGTGGGAGATATGGGGTTGGCGTTGGAGGTTTTAGGGAAGATGAGAGTGATGTCTGGTGGGGGCTTTGTGTCGCCTAACGCTGTGACGTATAACTCTGTTGTCAACGGGTTTTGCAAGGCCGGGAGGTTGGATTTGGCGGAAGGGATACGCGGTGAGATGGTTAAGTCGGGTGTTGGTTGCGATGAGAGAACGTACGGAGCTTTGGTTGATGCGTATGGGAGAGGTGGAAGATCGGATGAGGCTTTGAGGTTGTGTGATGAGATGACGAGTGAAGGACTTGTTGTGGCGAATAATGTTGTGTGTAACTCTGTTGTTTACTGGCTGTTTATGGAAGGTGACGTGGAAGGAGCTGTGTCGGTGTTGAGTGATATGATCAGTAAAGAGATGGAGATTGACAGGTTTACTCACGCTATTGTTGTAAGAGGTTTACTCAGAAACGGATATGTAGAGGAAGCTGTTAAGTTCCAGAGAGGAGGGATTAAACTTGCGGAAGATGTGGTTTGTTACAACACGCTCATGCACCATTTCGTAACGGAGAAGAAGATGGCTTGTGGTGAGCAGATTCTAGGGAGGATGCTGGTTCGTGGTTTGAGTGTTGATGCGATTACCTTTGGTACTTTGATCGATGGATACTTAAAGGAAGGGGAGGTGGAGAAAGCTATGGATGTATACGATGGTATGGTCAAGATGAAGAAGATGCCGAATCTCGTGATATACAATTCGATTGTGAACGGATTAAGCAAGCGAGGAATGAGCGGCGCGGCTGAAGGAGTGGTGAGCGCTATGGAAAGGAAGGACGCTGTGACTTACAACACGCTGCTGAACGAGTCTCTCAGAGTTGGGGATGTGGAAGAAGCTGTGAGGGTCTTATCTGAAATGGAGAAGAAAGCTAAGGAGGGTGAGAAACTGGTCATAAGCGTGGTGACATACAACATCTTGATCAATCATTTGTGCAAGTTTGGTTGCTACGAGAAAGCTAAGGAGGTTTTGAAGATGATGGTTGAGAGAGGTGTTGTTCCTGATTCCATAACGTATGGAACTCTGATTACATCGTTTAGTAAAAATAATCGCGGTCGAGATGAGGTTGTTGAGGTACATGATTACATGGTTCTTAATGGAGTTAGACCTCATGAACAGATTTACAAATCTATTGTTAGTCCTCTTCTAAAAGTGCCATCATAGTTTAAAGCCACAGAATGGTTTCGTCAGAAGGTTGTCTGACACGTGGCGATTATGCAACGGCCAAGCTATATCTTTGTCACGAGCTATACAGAAGGAAGAAGAAGAAAATCACATTTCACTAAACGACGGTTACGTTGTTGGAATTTTCTCTATAAGTTAAAAGTGATGGCTGCGACTAATATTGTAAAGAAATAATTACATTGTAAATCTTCCATTGTCGTTATATCTCTAGCATGATATGTTTAAAACGTTTTTTATTTTCATTTTTCATGATAAAATAATAGTACTAACCAACACATGGCTTTATCTCTCTCTCTCTTTCTTAATAAATAATAATTTTTTTGTGGAATAACATTGAGTTTCAGAGATTTGAGGAATGGCGTGGTGAGGTAGTGGAGTGGATGCTTCAACAACAAACATTCTTAATCTCTTCTTCTTAGCATAAATTTCCTACCTGAACAAGTGCACAGACACTTTGCCTTCTTCTTCTTCTTGTGTTTGTTTGGACAGCCATGGAAATGTGTTGGCAGATACAGAGACCAGCGAGTCTCAGACCGGTGTTACATCAAAAGGCTCGGCTCAAGATCAATACTTGTATTTTTTTTCTCCATCCTCCTCGCCCCAAATCTTGCTCCTTTTTCAGTGTAAGTCACTCTTGACTTTCTTTCCCTTTCCTTGATACTCACTCTTATATGTATCTTTGGCTAGTTCGATGCTCTTTGGATTCTACTTTTTCTTTTTTTTTTCTTGGGAATTGAAGTGCACAGTGTTCTACCTTATTTTTAAAAATGAGATCGCCTTTTCCATTTAAGAGATCTTTAGTTGGAACTGAAATTTGACAGAATGTAGTGTTTTTTTATTCAACTTCGGTCCTAGTTTGGAGAAATGCAGAGATGACCATCTTTTAATTTAGACTATAATCAGTTTTCAGGTGTCCTTTTTATCTAATGTTCTGGCTTAGAGATTGTGAACAGGTGATTGAACAGCTGTATAATCGATTTCTAACCATCTGACATGTTTGGTTCCCAGCTTGCTTCGTTGGAAAGTCGTCAATACAACTCAAATGGGTTTCTGCATCAGATCACTGCAAGTGCTGCAGGTTAATAATAATCAAGATTCGGTTTCACATGGTTTATCCACATTGTTTTATTACTGATTCAGTTTTTTTTTCTTGCTTTATTTAACCAAGATTTTTCAAGGAAGAAGCAAGGGAGAACGGCAGCTTCAGGGCCCAAAAGCTCAGCTCCAACAGGCTCTGGGCGACGAACTCCAAAGAAGAAGAAGGGTGAAAAAGATAGCAGCAATGCAACTTCTACAGTAACAAATGAGTTTTTAAGGGTCAGTAAGCTGCCAGAAGCAAAAACGGATGTGGAGAAACAAAGCTCTGCTGTTTTTGTTGAGAGGAATGTGTTAGATGACGCTTTGTTACAAGAAAAGTTAAAATCTGAAAAAGAGAATCTTCGTAGGAAGGAAATAGAAGCGCTTGCGGATGAAACATTGGCTAGAGGTGATAGAATGTTTGTATATCCTCTTGCTGCAAAACCTGGTGACGACATAGAAGTGTTTCTCAACAAGAGTGTATCAACTCTGAACAAAGAACCTGATGCTTTGATCATGGGGGCGTTTAACGACTGGAGATGGAAATCATTCACAAGGAGATTGGAAAAGACATGGATCCATGGAGGAGATTGGTTGTCATGTCTCCTTCATATCCCTAAAGAAGCATATAAGATTGATTTCGTGTTTTTCAATGGGCAGAGCGTTTATGACAACAACGACTCGAAAGATTTCTGTATAGATGTAAAAGGTGGTGAGATGGATAAAGTTGAGTTTGAGAATTTTATTCTAGAAGAGAAGTGGAGAGAGCAAGAGAAGCTAGCTAAAGAAGAAGCTGAGAGGGGAAGGAAAGAGGAAGAGAAGAGAAGAATCGAAGCTCGAAAAGCTGCCGTTGAAGCTGATAGAGCACAAGCAAAGGTGGAGACTCGGAAGAGACGTGAAATGCTTCAACAGGGTCTTGAGAAAGCTGTTGTCTCGTCTAAGAATGTATGGTACACTGAGCCGAGCAGTTTCAAAGGTGAAGATAAAGTGAAGCTGTATTATAACAAAAGCTCTGGTCCTCTAGCTAATGCTAAAGAGATATGGATACATGGAGGGTTTAATAATTGGGTTGATGGTTTATCTATCGTTGAAAAGCTTGTTGATGCTGCTGAGCTTAAGGCTGATTCAAAGAGCGGAGACTGGTGGTTCGCTGAAGGTATATATATGAAGAACAAACATGCATATCTTGGTTTGTTGTATTAAACTTTGTAATTTGATATGCAGTCATGGTGCCAGTCCGTGCTCTAGTCATTGACTGGGTCTTTGCTGATGGACCGCCTGAAGGAGCGTTTCTGTATGACAATAATAGTCGCCAAGATTTCCACGCGCCTGTTCACCTAACAACTCCAGAAGAAGTTTACTGGTCAGAGGAAGAAGATCTAATGTTTAGGAAACTTCAGGAGGAGAGGAGGTTAAAAGAGGAAGCAATGCGTGTCAAGGTTAGTGCTCTCAATACATCTTAACAGTAAGACTCTTCTGGCTTTATCCTCTTTGCCATACAACTAACTAAATTACATGGCAGATGGAGAAGACAGCTCGTTTGAAAACTGAAACTAAGGAAAGAACGCTCAGAAAGTTTCTGCTTTCTGAGAAAGACGTGGTTTACACGGAGCCTTTAGAGATTCAAGCAGGAAGGCCCGTGACAGTTTTCTACAATCCTTCGAATACGGTTTTGAACAGAAAGCCTGAGGTTTGGTTTAGATGCTCTTTTAACCGTTGGACTCATCGCTTGGGTCCTTTGCCACCTCAGAAAATGGAAGCAGCAGATGATGATGGAAGCTCACACTTGAAGACTTCTGGTAAAGATCTCAGTGTTGTCAATAAACTATGATATAATTTGACTAATGTATATTTCTTTTTTTTTTCAGCTAAGGTCCCTTTGGATGCTTACATGATGGACTTTGTTTTCTCCGAGAAAGAAGATGGTGGGATTTTTGATAACAGAGATGGCTTGGATTACCACTTACCGGTCGTGGGAGGTATCACCAAGGAACCACCATTGCACATTGTTCATATTGCTGTTGAAATGGCACCCATTGCAAAAGTTGGAGGCTTAGGTGATGTTGTCACTAGTCTATCTCGTGCTGTTCAAGAACTAAACCATAATGTGGATATCATCTTTCCAAAGTATGATTGCATAAAGTACAACTTTGTAAGATACTTACCACTTTCACTTCCCTTTTGTAGCTGTGCATCTCTCTTTGTACTTAGATTTTGTGGAAAAAAAATAGGTGAAGGAGTTGCAATTCAATAGAAGCTATCACTGGGGAGGTACAGAAATAAAAGTCTGGCATGGGAAGGTGGAAGGCGTTTCTGTTTACTTCTTAGATCCGCAAAATGGGTTCGTTAGCTTCTTTTTCTTCTCTTTTTGCATAGTTTCTTTTAAAAGTCTTTCTACACAATCCATTCATGAAGAAGCTGTTGCAGATTGTTTCAGCGAGGATGTGTTTACGGTTGCGCAGATGATGCAGGGAGATTTGGTTTCTTCTGTCACGCTGCTCTTGAGTTCCTTCTACAAGGAGGTTTTCATCCAGTACGTCTATCTATCATAGTCTTATTAATACTCTGTTTCTACAAGGAGGTTTATGTACTGTCCTTTAATTTAAGTTATGAGTTTTATTCTTCTTCTTTCTTTTTCTATCGTAGAACAAATAGCAATTTAAATTTTCATTCCTTTAAAGATTTAAAGGATTTACATACATTTTCTAACAGATTT
>NC_079511.1:4694820-4712953 GCF_000801105.2 Raphanus sativus | reverse complement strand
GATCTTTTTATCATAAATGTTATATTAAATAATATGCAAAATAAACTTTTTAATTAAGCAAAACATTACGTTGTTCTTGCCATTTTTTCTGTTTTTAATTTATTTATTAAATATATGTGTAAACAAAAGATACTGTAACAATGGACTTAAATTATCTGTTGCTTATATTCTACATTTATTTTTATTCAATATTCACTAAAATTAATGTGATTCTCAGTATCCCATGTTTTCTTTTTCCCTTTTTATTCAATTTTCTTCTGTAAATTATTTTTTTACTTTTAGAAATTTATGAAATCTGAACAAACAAATTATCATAAATTAAGTTGTGAGCATTTCACAAAAGGAATTTGATGTTGATGTTAAAATAACATTTTCTATTGAAATCTTAACATTGTTTTATCATATGTATTTCAATATCATATATTTATTTTTACTTATAGAAAATGCCACCAAAAAATATAAGATTAGTAATCAACAAAATAGACCATCAATGCTATTTGAACCGAGCTGGTTTGAAAATTTTAGTTATTGGAAGTTTATCACTAAAAAAATATCTTTTTAACTAAAACAAATATATCATATTGTTTTATTTATATAATCATAAAAATAGAATAAAAAAATAATTGTAACTAAGAACATTATTAGTGTGCTTTAGACGCCAAATAAGTATAGACCGGCACTGCTTAATGGCGCTAAATCCTTTGGTCCTCAACATGTAACAGGACATTCTTCACTGTCACGACTGGTCCAGTGCTCCAGTTTCATGGTTGTTCAAGGATCATTACACGCATTACGGTCTAGTTAAAACCCGTGTTGTCTTCACAATCCATAATTTGGAATTTGGGGCTGGTGCCATTGGCAAAGCCATGACATTTGCAGATAAAGCGACTACAGTAAAGTCCTGAATCAATTTATGCTCTTTAGAATATATCTGTTTACAAATATAATTCACTCTCCTCTAATCATCATATAGGTGTCACGAACGTATGCCAAGGAAGTAGCTGGAAACTCTGTAATCTCTCCACATTTATACAAGTTCCACGGAATAGTAAACGGTATCGACCCTGATATATGGGATCCATATAACGATAGCTTCATACCCGTAAGCTTTCATCACATCCCTCTCCTTGCTATACATCATGTGTAATGTTGGAACTCTTTGTATATGTTTTTAGGTTCCTTATACATCAGAAAACGTCGTAGAAGGCAAAAGAGTAGCCAAGGAAGAACTGCAAAACAGGCTTGGACTACAGAGTGCTGATCTTCCTGTAGTGGGAATCGTTACGCGTTTAACTCACCAAAAAGGAATACATTTGATCAAGCACGCTATTTGGCGTACCTTGGAACGCAATGGACAGGTTCTTTTTTCTCAAAACCTTTGAAAAGGTTCTATCATGAACATTTTTCACAATCCTTACACAAGTTTTCTTGAAAGCAGGTTGTGTTGCTAGGTTCAGCACCGGATCCACGGATCCAAAACGACTTCGTGAACTTGGCAAACCAATTGCATTCTACTCACGGTGACAGAGCTCGGTTGTTCTAACCTACGATGAACCTCTTTCCCATTTGGTAAAAGAATAAAATATAACAGAACCGTTGTTTCATTCTACTGTGTTGCTCTAAGTCTTTTTGTGTGTGTTATTACGCTTGAAGATATACGCAGGGGCTGACTTTATTCTTGTACCGTCCATATTTGAGCCGTGTGGGCTGACACAGCTCATAGCCATGAGATACGGCTCTGTTCCTGTCGTAAGAAAAACTGGAGGTAACGTTTTTTTTTAACTATGATTAGAAGCTTTACCTGATTCCCTTAAGACCGAGCTGTATGGTTTAATCTTTTGTCCAATATGTAGGACTCTACGACACGGTTTTTGATGTGGACCATGATAAAGAAAGGGCACAAGCTCAAGTTCTAGAACCTAATGGCTTCAGCTTCGACGGGGCTGATGCTCCTGGTGTGGATTATGCTCTCAATAGGTAAAAACAAACCAAAAACTAAACTAAGTACTCTCGTTGACTGGATAACTAACTATTAACGGGTGGTTTTTCCTTTTATTGCAGGGCGATATCGGCTTGGTACGATGGGAGAGAGTGGTTTAACTCACTGTGTAAGACGGTGATGGAGCAAGACTGGTCATGGAATCGTCCTGCACTTGAGTACATTGAGCTCTATCACTCTGCACGCAAGTGAGAAAAAGGATAGTAGAAAATTTATCTTTGTATGTACAGAAATTAGCTTTTGGTTCTTTCTTTCTGTTAATGTTCCCAAAGAATTTAAAGTAATTCTGAATAAAATAAAGATAAGCAAAGTTTGTTTATCACATATACCACTGTTATATTTCTCAATTGATTGCTATAATTTAGATTTTTTTTAAAGAAAAACCTTAACCTGACCCCCCTTAAACTGTAACTCTTTCAGCTGCAGTTATCATTTGAATTAGTAACCCAAAATTGTCATCAGTTTTGACATTTTTTAGTAACTCCTAAAACTATCATTAGAAACGTCATCATCGTATTTTGCCAAACGGTTACCCTTTTTTTATAGTGATAAAAATAATATTTTTGGTGTTTTGTGTTTATTCTTTCTTCATGCATCTCTCACTCTCAGGTATAGAGAGAGAGAGAGTGTGTGAAGCGAGAGAGAGTCGGAGAGATATTCCATCAAACAGAAAAGAACAGACCCACACAAAAGAAAAAGAAGCTTGAATCTTTGATTTTTTGCATTGACTACTCTAGGAATTTGAGCTCTTTTCAGCTAAAATCAGAAAATGTCTTTCAAGAACAGGGGAGGAGGAAGTGTTGGAGATTACTACTACTTTACTCCAAGAAATGTGATTTCTAGAAACTCTCTGTTTTTCTTCTGCATCGCAAGTTTCTGCCTTGGAATGTTCTTCAGTAACAGGTAAACTCTATCTCACTGTTCATGTCCGATTCTAGCTTTTATTCTATGGAGTTTAAATCCAGTCTATGTTTTCCTTTTCGTTACTAAACTGCATCTTCTTGGGACTAAATCTGCTTTTGATTTTCTCCACAAATTTTAGAGTAGATTTCTCAAGTTTAGAATTTTTGTCGGTGTAGACGTACTTTTTTCAGACAGGTCTATCGTCTCATGTTTCTGTGTAGCTTTTGTTAAGAACCAATCACCAAACATGCAGGAGAAAGAAAAAACTACATCTTATATTTGCTTATCAGATAGATTTTGATCAAATGGTGGCACCATGTAGAGGATCACAGAAATAGTGGATTCTGTTTTGGCATCAATTTGGTTTCTTCATTCCAATCATGGCGTGGATTGTGTAGAAATAGAACAGTTGATTGGCCTCAAGTATGAAAAGAACATAGAGCTTCCATCTTATTTGTTGCTATATGTCACTGCGAAACTCAGTGACTTGATCTGCATTTTGACTCGGAGTTTTGTTTGTTTTGATCTTTTTATGGAGTTAAGGGTTGTAACTTGTGTATGAGAATAGGGGTGTTGATGATAACGATGATGATAATGGGTTTTTGTATTAATATATCAGGATGTGGAATGTACCTGAAGCTAGAGTCATGTCAACACTCTCCAAACTAAGCTTAAAATCTGGTGACTCTGTTCAAAACAAAAATAAAGTAGGACTTCTGTTTATTTGGCATAACCATTTCTCACTTGAATTATCGATATTTCATTGTTTTGGTTTTGTGCGTTTTTTTAGCAGGTTTTGGAATATGGTAACAACACTATCGGGTAAACCCATTTGGAAACTTCACCAGATGTATCCATGAACGATTGCTGTATATGTTTTTTAGAGATGATGCTAAATATATATTCAAAAACAAATTGCAGGATCTTAGATAAATCCATTGCAAGTTTGGAGATGAAACTGGTAGCTGCTAGAGCAGAGCGGGAGTCATTGTCCGGGAAGTTTAACATTTCCAAAGAAGCCAAGAAAAGAAAATACTTCATGGTCATTGGTATTAACACTGCCTTTAGTAGTCGTAAGAGACGTGACTCTGTTCGTTCAACATGGATGCCACAAGGTAAAGGCTGTTTTTACCCAGTTGCGTGAAGTGTAAATAAACCGGGAAAATGTAAATTTTTCTTTTTGGATTTCTAAACAATTGTTCAGGAGAGAAGCTTAAGAAGTTGGAGGAAGAGAAAGGCATCATTGTTCGCTTTGTTATAGGACACAGGTACAAAGGAGAAGTCATGTTCTGTAGTGAAAAATAAAACTGAGCATTTAAAACATATAATTATGATGCTTTTCTGATTTCAGTACGTTGTCTCTTGGCGTTCTTGAGAAAGCTATTGAAGCAGAGGAGAAAGCATATGGTGATTTCTTGAGACTGGTAAAACTTAATTCTCTTGTGATGTTTATTTGTTGTTTCTTTGCTACTTTTTTGTATTAAAGGCTTTAGAAAACAAAAACAGGAACATAGAGAGGGATACATGGAGTTATCAGCCAAGACAAAGACGTATTTCGCTACAGCTGTTTCCTTGTGGGACGCTGAATTCTACATCAAAGTTGATGATGACGTTCATGTGAATCTTGGTATGAAAAAAGTAATCAAAATGCTTTCATCTTTATATTTGTATATTATTTCATCCATTTTCTTTTGGTATCTTTTTCTTTGGCAGCTACTCTCAAGGCGACTTTATCAAGTCACCGGAACAAGCCGCGTGCTTATCTTGGATGCATGAAGTCCGGTCCTGTCCTAGCAATGAAGTAAGTGAAAACCCTACCTAGGTTCTTATACTAGATACAAGCAGCAGCCTAAAAGTAAAATGTTTACAAACAAACAGGGGTGTGAAGTACCATGAACCGGAGTATTGGAAGTTTGGAGAGATCGGGAACAGGTATTTTCGCCATGCCACGGGACAGTTCTACGCTATTTCTAAGGATCTAGCCACTTACATATTGATCAACCAGTAAGCTCGTTTATATAACCTTTACAATGCAACCAGAAATGCTTGGGAAAAAGACATCTAATCTTATTTTATATTCTTGAATAAAGGGATTTATTGCATAAGTATGCGAACGAGGATGTTTCATTGGGATCTTGGTTCATAGGATTGGACGTTGAGCATGTTAATGACAGAAAACTTTGTTGCAGCACTTCTCCTCATGGTAAACACTGCTTAACAGTTCTGGTTTGGTTTAGTATGTACAAGTTACCGGTTTTAATTTTACTTGATTTTTAAATAGTTTGGATAGTAACGTTTAATGTTGACCAAAAAAAGATAATAACGTTTAATTTGACAAAAAAATTATAACAATGTTTTCATTTTGGAAACGCAGATTGTCAACTAAAAGCAATGATGGGAGATGCTTGTGCCGCATCGTTTGACTGGAAATGCAGCGGAATCTGTCTGTCGGCCGAGAGAATGGCTGATGTTCATGAAAGTTGTGGTGAACCTGAAACTGCGTTATGGACACATTCTTGAAAAAAGAAGAATAAAGAGAAACAAAAATTTCTTACTATATAGTAATAATTATACAACATGATTTGACTTGGGAACTATTAGTAATAGTAGGGTTTTTGGGTGAGAAAATGAATAAATGTATGCAAAAAATAGTGAGTGAAGTGGTTTAATGTGAGGCGATGAAATAATGGTTATGGTCACATTTGGTTTGTCCTATGACAGACAGATAGAGAGTCCTTATTGTTGTTGCGCCTTTTATTTAGGACTTTAATCTGTTACGGGACAAATGGATGAAAAAAAATCTACAACCACCAAAATTAATCTACATGGGATAATAGTTAAAAAATTACAACATTGCCATTAATGAAAGAATAATCTGAGCCATTCGATTATATTTTCTCTCTTTAAACCAGAGCCATCGGATCATAAAGAAAAAAGAGAATCTGATATTTACGAAAATGCCATTATTGAAATATCAACCATAGCCGTTAGATCGTCTTGTCTACGATTTAATCTTAGCCACACGATTACATATGTATCTCCTTCTCTCTCTTCCCTCTAATCTCAACCACATGATCATTTATTCCTTCTTCAATTACAGCCATAGAATCTTCCATATCTCATTCATTAATTCGACTGGGTATAACTAGTATAACTCGTACAACTGAACATGTGAAGAAATTTTATAACTAGTATATAAATGTTATAATCTATATATAATATGTAGCTACTATAACTAACCGGACTAGTAAATCATGTTTTACATGTGAAATAAACAAACAAATATCCTAATTTGTATATGATGACAAAATTTCATATATTTTATTTGAGTTTATAAACTATATTAGTCATGTTATTAAGATAAAAAAAATATCAAACATATTTTTGCAAAGCTATAAAGTGAAAATATTGGTACAATCTCTAAGCCTAGACATATAAACAATTGGTATCATTTTTATTATATATTAAACAAGTATTACTGGTATAACTGGTACAACTTTGACATTTCATAAATTTGACAAAACCAATTTGGTATTTTATATGAGAAAAACAATCAAATATCTCAATTTGTATCTGCTCGTAAGTTTCTCTTAATTTATTTGAAGTTTTGGATTTTTTTTTTTGAAAATTATTACAGAACTCCACAAGCTTACATGATCTACCTTATACTTTTAAGGTTTGTTAACTTGTTTGTCCACTTAATTTTTAGAAAACATACATGAAATGTATTTTTATGAAAATGATGATTTCATTGTAACCGGGCAAAGACATGTAAACATAAATAAGTGGTACAACTGATGTAATTGTATTTATTATATGGTACAACTGATATTTTACGATTTCACTGCCAAAGTACAACTATGCACAAACTGGTATAACTCAAAAACTAGTACAACTATGTATAGTTTGTACAACTAGAAAATTGGTAGAACTACTTGTTATTTTATATATTATAAATGACAAAACTGCCTTTGATGAAAATGCATTCTCAACCATTAGATCGTCTCATCTCTTTTAATTTGAACCACAAAATATTTTTTCTCTTCATCTCTCTTTCACCTGGGACCCACTTTCTCTCAACCCTAGATCATTTTTTCCTTGTTTGATCATAACCACACGACTTCTCTTATTTCTATGTATATAACTAATATAACTTGTACAACTAAACATGCAAACAAATGATATAACTAGTATAACTGATATAATTGGTATATATAAATTATATAATTCATATATAATATACAATTAATGTAACTAACACGACTAATAAATCATGTTTTCCATATGAATTAAACGAACAAATATCTTAATTGGTTAATGGTGACAAAATTTAATTTATTTTAATTGAGAGTTTTCAATATTTTGTTTTATTTACCAAATGGAGATGTGGTTTCTCTCTCACGGTTCTGAACCTGCCTGGTTAGATTTGACGAGGACCACCGTAGACACCACCATCGAGCTTCTTCTTCTTTGTCATGACTTCACTCTTTTTTGTTGTATCTCTCTTCTTCTTCTTCGTTGTATCTCTCTTCTTATTCTTCATTGTATATTTATTCTTCTTCGTTGCGGCACCTTTCTTTTTCATAGTAGAGTCCTTTTTGTTCATCGCCGACACTCCCTCTCTCTTCTTTTTCCGGTGACTCGTGTATTTGGAACCATGGTTGAATTTTTTTCTGGCTCCGTATCTACCTTTTTGGTCTCGAGAGCAAAAAGATGAATATGATTTTTTTCCGAAAATAGTACAACTAGTATAACTAGTACAACTTGTAACAAATCATTAGTCAAATTAAATATTATTAAAAATATATTATTCATGTATTTGATACATGCATGCGAGGAAGATTAGACCAATATGTCTTCTTGGTTCTACATCATCTTTTTTTATCATCTTTATACGTGAAAACAAAAAAAAATAAAAATCACTATATTAATTGCAAAGTTGTATACATATTTTACTTGTATCAGTTATACTTGGTATACTAGTTATACTCATTATAGTTGTACTAGTTGTATTAGTAATACTCTGCGTTCTTCTTTATCTTGAATCTCATAAGAAAAAGATGAAATTTGATTCTAGATAAGATATAATTGATTGAACATGACTATGGGTTGATCGATTTGGTATAAGAAAAAGAAATTTAGTAGATTATTAAAGAAAATTTTTGATTTTGTTTTATGGTGGAAGAACATTAATGGAGAAGAAAGAAGAAGAAGAAGAAGATTAGGGTTAAAATTGCATCGGGTTTTAGGTCGGATTTTGGGTCTGGATCCGGGTCAAATCTGGATAGGATAGTCATGGCATAAACTAGTAAATATGTTTAATTCTTTAAGTCTTATGGTCTTTTCCCCAAATTTTGATTTATTTTTAATTTATTTTTTAATTAAAATTAGAAGTGTCCCATTCTAGATTTTTTCAACCCCCTTTGTCCCATACCAAAATTTGATCCTTTTATTTAATTCCCACATGTCCTCCTTTCTTGCTCCTCATTAAATCTTACTGCCACTACTTTTTGTTTTTGTCTTTTCTGACCTGTTTTTAAGATTATGTTAAGCTCAATACCAGCTCTTTTAACCCGTAATTACGATTGTATTTGATTTTGGTTTTAATATTTGAATTTTTGGAACAAGTCTGATGAATTTCAGGTAGACTCTCGCATCATAATTTATTTATTCGATCTATTGGAATTTTTTTTTCGATAAACCTTATCGGCTAATCTAGTTGGTTTCGAAAAAACTCATTTACTACTACAAAATTACTACTACAAAGTGAATTTAGTCCGAAATACACCACATTGTTTGATCCGAGTTTAAAATATCTTCTGACTAATGTCAAAAATAACCACTTGAATCGAAACTCAAACCCAAACTAATTAAATTTTCAGAAAAAAATCGAATCTAGGATTGATGGATATACTAAGCTCCAAGAGACTACAACTAGATTACAAACACTTGGTTGGTCTTGGGAATTTTGCTACCGTGGAGTAGTTTGAATTTTATAAGTTGGAAGCAACACTTTGATTCACATAGTTGATAACATTCGTTGTGGGAATATTAAAGAAACGGTATCCTTTTTCACTATATTATGAATAATCTAATGTATTTTCGGAAAGTGTTAACATTTTGTCAAAAACATGCTTCCGGAAATGTTGAACGACTCGATGGAATTTAATAATAACCCCTATTGCCTACTGAGAGTGAGTCCAGAACAGACTTCATTATTGTTCTAAGATTAACATAGAGCGGATAATAAACCTTACACTTTTATTTAAATAACGTAAAAACAAGCCAATTAACTGTAGACAAAAGTGCAAATAACTACAAATCAAAACTTATAGTTTTTTTGCTAAAAAATCAAAACTTATAGTTCTCTGCATCGTTGCAATATCCTCGCGATAGAAAGCCACGACAACATTTTCATTCTAGCTACTACTCTTATTCTAGTAGCATGTCTGTACATTTTTTTGCTTAAAATTCCCTATACACTTTCTAAAAATAGAAGTTTTATATCGCAGTTGTACTTGGATTTTGGGGTCTGTGTCGCGTGACAACATACCTTCGGAGCTTGCAGAGCAACAAAAAAAATATTAAGACAAGACATCTCCAACCCAATTCTATTTTTTCCTCCAAAATAGAATAAAAGTGAGTTTGGAGTAGAAAATGTTCCAACTTCACTCTATTTCTCACTCCACTCCATAAATGGAGTAATCTAATTTTTTTTGTTCATCACTCCATTATGGAGTGAGAAATGGAATGGAGTTGGAGCATTTTTACTCCATAATCACTTTTACTCTATTTTAGAAAAAATGGTGTTTTACATTGGAGATGCTCTTAGATACTGTTCAAAATAGGAAACAATTTTTAAAAATTATATAAACATAACTTCACGGTTACACGGTTAATAAAACCATATTTCCATTTTGGTTTAACGTGATATTGGCACGGCTCAATCGAACAAAAACGATCTCTATCAAGTAAGAGTACGACTATTTGATTGAACCGCACTAATATCTCGTGTTACCTTACATCATAATTCAGCAAATCTCAGAAAATCAGGAAACAAATAAGTACCATAGACTATTAAACCATATAATAAGTATATAAAAATGATGTTAGCACTGAAAACGTTACTTTACCGGTGAACATCATCGGATCCTTGCAGAACTCTTACTTTCAGCGACGTTAAAGACAAAAGTAGAATCAACGGAGAAAAAAGGAACGTGGCTATTTGAAAGATTGTGGGACTGCAAAGTGAAGAAGGAGAGGAAGTTATAAATATGAAGATGGTTGAAGAACAGAGGCAAGGCAACATACTAGCATTAAATTAGACCAACAACCCCATACCAAAAAGGAGGTTGGCTTATTAAATTTGAATTGTTTCTATTAGAAAACTTTTTTCTTTTCAAAAATAGTACCATTATGTGTTCTTATTAAATTTAATTTTTTGTTATAGTGAGAAAAAAATTTGTTATAGTGTATATATATGTCCCTTATTACAACCGATGATATCAATTATGAAAACAAACTTAGATTGATTCCAGAACAAGGGTTTGCTGTAGCAGTGACCTAACAATTTGTTCTCTGAGAGCATCTAATTTATGGTCTAACCACTTCAAACTCTTCTAACCAAATCAATATATCTACGAAAAATGACGCATTATAATTATTTATAGTAATAAACAACATATTATATGGTTTGCCAAACACTCGTATTACATGAACCGAACTAATCTATTTGTAGCCGACGAAATAAGCATGGCCATTGAGATATATATATATATATGTTGGTCACTAATAAGTATGTCTATTTCGAAACGGATTTTTTGATCCAATTCATAACTATCTCGGATTTTAATTTTATTGGCTTTTGTATACTGGTAATTGGTGTACGTATATATCTATTTTTTCTACAAAGTTATATATAAATAATACGTAATGTAACTATCTATGCTACCTGCTAGATAGCCGATTAGTTAAAGGAACAATGTTCCCACGAGCTTTCAGTTTACCAGTATTTATGAGGTTTGTAAGAGAAAGCAAGGCATGTTGGTGGGGTTCTGTCACACTCCCAATTTACATTTGAATTTCGAAATTAATATGGCTCTACTTTCCAAATATTCTCCCTCCCTGTTTATTTTATATATTGTTTTTTTAACTCGACATGTATTAAATTTTCGTAAAATTAAATGCATCATGAATTACAAAAAACCGTCGGAAAAAAATAGAAATATCTCTGAAAACAGTAGTCCAAAATAGAGAGATATTAACAATGACCATTAGAGAGTTATAGGTCCAAAATAGATAGATATTAACAATGACCATTAGAGAGCTATCTATACTATTAAAGCAGAATCCTATTGTGCTTTTTACTAAAAATACCCTTTCTGTTTTTAATGATTCGTTACATTTCACATTGAAAAAAGGGTATTCCCGTGAATGACATAACATCTTTAGTCTGTCTGTTTTTAAATAGCCCAACGATAATAGTAGGCCCAAATCATCTTTCAGCTATATTCTCTAATGGTCTAATATTGAAATGGATCCATTTGTTTAGCTTAGTGGGTATTTAGGTGAATGACAAAGCAAAATGTTTAGTGTCTCAGTTTTTAAATGGTCCATTTGTTCGTCTCCCTAACCCCTAAACCTGACAATTTATAATCCCTAAACCCTGAAACTATTTACAACATCTAATATTTTAAACTCGATTCAAACTTATTTTAAACTCGATTCAAACTATTTATAATTAATAAAATTCGATTCAAACTATTTTTACTGTTTAAAAACCTAACCCCTAAACCCCAAAATTATAACCCCTAAACCCTAAAACAATTTGCAACATCTAATATTTTAAATATTTGTAAACTCAGAACTCATGGATAATTAATAAAATTCGATTCAAATGGTATATGCCATTATAAATTCCATATTTATTCCATAAAGATATAATAAAGATATTAGATGCAACAAAATTGTAAATATTGGTAAGATATGTAAAATTTCGCCAACAGTATAACAACTAAATATTTTTACTTGGTATTTACTCGACCGATTTTCTCTTTAATGCAATCGAAAATACTAGCTTGGACCTGAAGCATATGTAATAACTATCCATATATTTGTTCCATTTAATTCGGTAGTGTTTTAAAAAAATCTAAACCAACTGAATTGGAAATATTGTTAAGATATGTAAACAACCACAAACAATATCGATCTCTAAATATTTTGCTTGATCATTACTCTAACCGTTTCCTATATCGAACTAAGAATATCCTAGAGATATTTTTAAAAAGTCATTTACAACCATCGATTAACCTACTGCTATATAAACACCTACATCATTCCTAAGCTTTCTCACATTTACTCACAGCTACATTAGCAAGCAAAACAAAAATGTCTGCGGCAATGCAAGCGACCCCTTTGAAAGATGTGAAACCCTTCAAGAGTGGCTGGAAAGTACATGTGAAGGTTCTGCACTCTTGGAAGCAGTACAACCCAGTGCACGGGGATACCCTCGAGATGGTGCTATCCGATCAAGATGTTAGTGTTCTAATGCGTGTTATTTTGTTTATATTTTTTGCATATTCTATAGCTTTAAGGTTCTTCACTAACTTACTTATTTCAACGTTTAATAGGGATGTAAAATACATGCCTCTTGCAAGAGAACTTACATGGAGAGTAAAGGCCGCCTTCTTCCTGTCGGAGCATGGAGGCACATTCAGAACTTCACCCTCAGTCCTTCAACTGGCATGTACCGAGCAACCGATCATCCCTTCAAAATGAGCATCATTCAGAATACGGCAATCACAAGGTCTACTCTTATCAATGAAGACATGTTCCTAAGCTTGGTGGACTTCCAGACTGTTTTGGGTGGATCACTTAAAACATGTTTTCTCATTGGTAATTATTTACATAAAGATCTTATCTATTGTAGTCTCGTGGTCACTTTTTGAGTATTGATGTATTTTTTTCAGATGTGATTGGTCAAGTTATGGACTTGGGAGATCTTGAAACTATTCAAGTCTCAGGCAAACCAAGAATGAAAGTGGAGTTTACCCTTCGCGATATCAAGTATGTATTCTTGAACAAACAATTTATTATGATATCCAACTATATTTTAGTGATCCTGATATTTTTTTGTATATTTCAAATAGTGATGCTCGTGTTCCCTGCTGCCTGTGGGGTAAATTTGCGGAAATCCTCTACGAGGGGTGTAGTAAAGACGAAGAAGGGAAGCCCATTTGTCTAATAAGGTTTGCCAAGATCGGGAGATTTAGAGGTATAAGCTTATTTTAATCTAGATTTTGACCTTATAAAAATTATCTAAAGTGTAAGGAACGTGTAATAATATTTACTTTTATAAAATATGCAGGTGAAATCCAAATCACCAATGCTTTTGAGGCATCACTGCTGTTGATTAATCCTGACATAGCAGAAACTGCTGCTTTCAAACAAATGTAATATTTTACCAAGGATATAATAATTACTGCCTATATATACATGTAATTTTTGCTTAATAATGCTCTTATATTATATGGTTATAAATGTGTTTGGTAGGTTTGTTGAAGAGGTTAATCCCCTCGCCATTTGTGAGGGTCGTGATGCAACACTTGATTTGGAAGAGGTGAAAACTATCCAAGACAAGCGTGACAAATGGATGCTCTTTCCCAAGAGAACCATCCATGGACTTCTTGAATCCACTCAGGTAACCATTTCTTTAGTATTTAAGTTGTTTGTTTATTATATTGATGTTTTAATTATATCTAAAAAATCACCTTATTTACTAGGTGGAGAAGTGCTTGGTCGAGTGTAAGGTCGATTCTATTGACTCAGATTGGGGCTGGTATTACTTTGGATGCTGCACATGCAACAAAAAGGTTGTGAAAGTGGGAACTTTAGTGAAGACAATTCATGGAAAAGAGGTCACTACACATCTCTGGTGGTGTGAGGTGTGCAAAGAGAATGTTTCAAGTGTGTCACCAAGGTGAGAATTTTAGTACACTTTGTATATTATAAACGTTTGTGTTTTGAATCTTCTGACTGATGTTTTTGTTTGTAGATTCAAGCTCCATTTGATTGTTAAGGATGACACAGGAGAAACAAAACTGATGTTACTTGACCAAATTGCCAAGGGAATGATCGTCGAATCAGCTGAGACTCTCTTGAATGGATCATTTGATGAGGTATGAATTACATAGTGTGTATTTGGGTGGATTTCGATATACCATAGTTGTTACTAATATATTTCATTTTTGATCCTATTGTCATAAAGCTTGAGGATCCTACAGATTTGCCTGACGCCATCCTTGCTGTCATTGGAAAGACTTTCACATTTGGAATTTCTGTGGAAAAGGAACATGTTTTGTATGGATCTGAAATCTACAAGGTTGGGAAAATCTACCGTCAAAGTCAAGTTGTTTTCACTGAGTCAGCTAATGGTGAGAGTTCCGAGTCTGATCAAGATCTCGCTCTTACAAGTGGAGAGGTATAGGTATGACTGTATTCTTTTTTATGGTTTTTATGAATATAAATCTTAATGCATTATTTGTTTTAATAAGATGTCTGGCTAAAGTTTATGTTTCAAATTTTACAGAACTCTGTCAATCTCATTGACAATGAAGAACACCTTGGTGGAGTGTCCACACCATCCACCACACCATCCACGAAGAGAAAGGGAGGATGGTCAGACGCACCACCAGATTTCACTTCGACATCAAAGAATCTTCGCTTAAAAACTATCAAGGTGGAAAAATGAGTGATTTGGAGGCTGAAGCAGGCAAGAAGACCTAAATCTGCGAGCCTGAACTATCTGTTTTTTTAATGTTTGGTTTTATTTGTTTTCTTATTTCTGAAGCAATTCATGTTTTGTTTTTTTTAATAATTGTTTGGTTTTCGTTTTATGATTTTTGGTTATGTTTTTGGTTAAACTTATTATAATAAATTATGCTTCAGATAATCTCTTTGCCTTTTATTATTTAATTTGTTAATTGCTATATTTATTTTCATAACCAAGATTTACTTTTTAACCTACGATGTAGGTGAAAAACTTCACAGTAGAGACTAATATCAGTTACATACCTAATCTCCAAAAATCTATGTATTGCAATCAACTGTGTTCCCTAACTACCATATCAGTTTCATACCTAACCTTCCTATCACTATGGTTTTAAGAAATTGCTTACTTTATCAAGGGGACTGGTATGTGGGCGTATGTATGAGGGAGATTCCATTCTTGCCATGTCCAAATCTTCCAATGATTTCTTGCACCTTAAGTAAACCAACGCCTGGAATATAAAAGTTGAAGATGGTTAGCAATAAATTTTTTCCGACCTTTTATAAAATAGACCCTAATACTCACAAAGGTAATTAAATATACTATAGTTTTTTTTCCATAAATTAAAAAAGACAATAAATAAACTTGGATGCACAATCCAGTAGGAAGATACTATCCTATATTTCCTAACTAATTATTCTTCATTCTGCCTAAAAGAATAACGCAGAGTTAATTTTGCAGCAGAGAACGATGAAAGATACAACCAAAAAGACAGTACCAACTGGATCTACCAGTAAGAGGAAACGAAGAACATGTGATACCTCAGTACCAGTTTCTGTTCCAGTGATTAAATCTATAACTCAGTACCAGTTTCAGTTCGCAACCTAATCTATACAATTTTAACCTCCTAAAATATATCCCATGTGATTAAATCTATAACTAATCATGTTATATGTATATGGAAATTAAAATAAGGAGGAGCTAACTTATCTTTGATTTTAAAATCATGTTGTTGTCCATAGACGTATTTGGAATATTTCATCTTTTCCGAGAGTACATTATTCCTGAAGAGAAAGAAAAAATTAATCCTTTTAACAAAACCGTATGAATTTGAACAATAATGAGGAGCTAACTCAGTACCAGTTTCAGTTCGCAACCTAATCTATACAATTTTAACCTCCTAAAAAATATCCCATGTGATTAAATCTATAACTAATCATGTTATATTTATATAGAAATTAAACTTTCATATAAATGTAAAAGAAGAAAAATTAGGAGGAACTAACTTATCTTTGATTTTAAAATCATGTTGTTGTCCATAGACGTATTTGGAATATAACATCTTCTCCGAGAGTACATTATTCCTGAAAAGAAAGAAAAAATTAACCCTTTTAACAAAATCGTAGACATAAAAAAACACCATACTTCAATCAACAAACCAAAAAAATATATCATGTTTTTATCATCAGTACCAGTTTCAGTTTGCAATCTAATTTATACAATTTTAACCTCCTAAAAAAACACATGTGATTAAATCTATAACTAATCATGTTATATTTATATGGAAATTACACTTACATATAAATGTAAAAGGAAAAAATATTTGGAGGAAGTAACTTATCTTTGACTTTAAGATCATGTTGTTGTCCAATGAAGTATGACATCTCTATGATTGTTGTATTTGGAATCTGAATTTTCTCTGAAAGTACGTTGTGTCTGAAAAGAAAGAAACAAATCACCCATTTTAACAAAACATACATTTAAACACAGACATTGTCAAAACAATCTATTTTTGACAGGGCTCATAAAGGATGTAACAAGAGTACCTCATAGTAGTTTTACTAGCTCGAGGTCTCCAATGTCATATATATCTCCCCAAAGATTTTGCGCAGTTTCGCAATATCCAGATGTAGCTTCTACCAGTATGGCAAGATACAAAAGTAAGATAAAATTTATTAATGTTGAATTAAAATAATCCTAAAATATGAATAATAGACAATACAGAATATTCTATATCAAATAATGGTTAATAATAATTAACAAAACCACGGAGAGCAGTTTTTACCTCAGACTTTATTGCTTAATGGTAAGTTTTTATCCTTTGTATCCATGTTAGTGGACTCCCATTTACTAACTTCAAAACAAATTAAAACAGATAGAATATTAACCAGTATTGTTAACTCCCGTTTATATTTGTAATTTTTTTAATTGTTTTAACAAATGTGTTAATATTTGTAATCCGTACCTTTCAAATTGTGTTGTCCATGTTGTAATAATTCCTGTGAAGAATATAGTCTTAGCCACGTCTTCATCACACAGCAATATTAATATAGGTAATACAATCCTATATGCAAAAGAGAACCAAAAAAAACATGATTGACGAAATTTTAGTTAGTCTTCCATTAAAATTTTAAACATAATCATTAGTGAATGGAAGAAAAAGAAGAAGCAAAAAAATAATATAAAAACTTGATTTTGAATTTACCCTTACGGATCTGATGAAGATCTTTTGTGGGAGTTCGTCGATCTTCATCGTTTTTGGTCAAATCGAACGAGGTAACCAAGATCTTCCTTTGAAAGTCTTAGATCGTCCACGATTTAGTCGGATCTATTCCGTTTATGCTATCGGACACAACATGCATTTCAAAATCAAAAACCAAATAAACATTTTGTAAGAAATACTTCCAATCGACTATCTATAATGATGAACAAACATAAACCTCTAAATTTTTTACCTGGAGATCATGCAGTTTGGAATCGAGGAAGAACCCATTCGTTTGAACAATCGCCGAGAGGAGTTTGTCTTTTTTTTTTTTTGGAATCTTCTTATGTCTGAAAGTCTAACAAAATATCTCATTTTGTCGGTAGAAAACAACAAAAGGCATTTTTAACGTAAACGAGTTGGGCCTATTAAGGTTATCACAAATATTGTTTTCTTTATTTTCTGTTTCGATTCTATAATGAGGCCCAACTCGATCCATTTGAATTTGACATTAAAATCAAACATTACTGTGGCCATTTTAATTCTCTCCAGCATATTAAAATAGAATTTTAAAATATACTATATCAAAATTATAACTTTTTCATAATATAAACATTAAAAATATTATTTTTAAATATAAATTTTATTCTGTATCATAGTAATTATATGTTATTTTTTGCTATATTATTTATACCCTATATAACTAAATATGTAAATAAAATAATTTTCTAAACATTTCTATCATTGTAGTAGATTGTGGTTTACAGATTGACTAAATTTTATTTACCTTTATTAATAAAATAATCTTAAACTTCATATATAATCGAAGTTGTCTATATATATTATTACCTTGATTACCGAAGAATCTTTTTTTTTGGACCACTGAATCCAAGTTCAAATAATTTATTTTTAACCTTTCTTAATATTTTGTGTAGTGAAAAAAAAATAATCACATAATTATTATGTTTTTTCTTTTTAATAT
>NC_079511.1:4663207-4694720 GCF_000801105.2 Raphanus sativus | reverse complement strand
TGTTACAATAAGGAATAAACACTAATGCTTTTATTTTCACTAATGACACCAAACAACTCATAAACCCTTTCTTTCTTGCCTTTTTTTACTTACAAAAATTCCCAAATTGGATCCAAAATCCTAAATTTTATATTACAGTCCTTTTTAAAAATTACCCAAATTTCGAACATATTTGCACATTTTCATCCAAAAAAACACATCATTATCAATCCTAAACCTCTCTTTTTTTTTATTGTTTTTATCCATCTCTGTTATATATTTGCACTTAAATCTTTCCCTTAAGCAAGAGTCGGAACGCTGCTGCGTCTCTCCCTGTCAACGCAATTGAACCCCACGACACGAACAGGAGCTTTGTTCCTAAAGTTAGCCACCGCCCTAACGCAACCGCCACCACCGCTCCTTGGAGACGACGGTGGTGGCGGCTTGGTCACGCGTGGAGCGAACGGAGGAGGAAGAGGATGAGCCACCACGTAAAGCTCGTCACGAAAGAGCGAATCTTTTGTTAAAGGGTTAGAAACTCTACTCGGCGGTGACCCTGTGAAGAAAGGATCTTGCTCACAACTACCACCACTCTATAAACAAAACATAAACACAAAGATCAATCTCACATATATAACAAAAAGCAAACTTTTACATATCAAATAACAAAAGATTCAGTCTTTACCTTTGCGAGGATGAAATCCAACATCTCCCGTCTTGAATTCGATTCAGACAACTCCATCTGATGACTGAAAAGCAAAAAAAAGAAAAAACAAAAAGTCAAAACCAATCAATAAAATTGATAGCTTTACATAGGCATAATCATGACAAACGTTAGATCTGTTTTTTTTTACCTGACTTGCCACCTGAGAGATCGAGCAAGGTGCTGGTGGTGGTTGGGGACATCGACACGACGCGGTTGAGGGCAAACGACGTCAGAGTTTCTCATAGTCTCCTCGAAGGCGTTTCCATAGCTGTTCATCTTCTTCTTCTTTGGTACTGAACAAAAAGAATCAATCAAATTCTAATCGACCACTAGCTGATTTCTTGTTTTGATAGATTGATGAAAGGAGGCAGGAGCAAGAAAAAATGTTATATATAAGAGGATAAGGAAGAGGAGGTGGTCAAAGGGTAACGTGTTTCTTATGGAGATCTGGTCACAATCGTATTATTTTAATTAATTGAGATATTTATTGAAATTTAATTAAGACAAAGAATATGTAATAAAAAGTTAAAAAACAATTTGACATATTCACTGTTTTCTGATAAAAATAATTAATATTTTACAGTGAATGATGACGATGTCAAGATCATAGTGGAGACATCATTTTTAATTTTTTATTAATTTATTAATAATAAAGTAAACTGAAAAAAAAGTCATCAGAAAAAGACATATCTATTATGGGAAGTAGATCATAAACTCTGGTTCCATGATCTCTAGCTAGAGATGGTAATGAAAGTTTACGACTTTTCGATAAAACAAACATAAAGATACGGCGAATACATGGACAAACAAATCAGGTAAGGATCTTTCAATTCAAGCAGTAGATCATTTAGATCCAGATCAATTTGTATCAGATGTATTGGAAAGAGAAGGGAGGGTACCTGAAGCGAGGAAGAAGAAAGAGAGATCTGAAGAGAAGTTTGGTAATTGTGGCTCTTAGGTTAACAGCAAAAGGCAGAAGGGAAGAGAGAATCTGTAGCAGACAGCTATGCTGTGGAGGAGGAATCCATGTTTATTTATTTATTTTCATTTAATCTCTATAGACTATAACTTAAAAATATTTTCCTTTATTACGTCATAATAGCAAAACGCCTTTTTTGTTCTAACTTAAAAGAATAAATTTGTTTATGGTATTTTGCAAGTATCCACATTGGCCTGTCTGAGTATGTTAATATACATGTTATATGGTATAATACAAACTGTGGAAGCAACAATAAGTAGATTTTTGAAAAAAAAATCAGTTAAACATCCATAGTGCTCCCATTTGTGTATCATTTTGGTCTTGGCTCTACTGCTGTTAATCCGTGGAGAGGCGCTGCGTCTAAGTCAACTGTAAAAAAACTGTTGGGAGGAGGAGCGTTATGTAATAGCGAATCCGGTTTCTAAATGAGAACATTGAGAACACAGAACCAAAGCTTACATGCCCTTTATGTCGTGGAAATGGGTTGTCGTATAAGCTGCTCAATGATGTCTCATGAACTCGAAGCTAATTAAGAAGTTGTTCTTGCGAGACTTCTGATTATAGCGGAATCTACTGGGACTTGCAAGGGCTTAGCATCCATAGGCAAGACCATCAAAGGCTGATCAGGTAACCGATAAAGAAGTTGTCCCTTGATCATTTTGTGTGGCCCTCGGTGTTTCTTCATGATGGGTGTGATTAGAATTTAGCCGAGGAGTAGCCAGATGAATAGTAGTGGTACTAGTAACTGGTCAGGTAGATCTAGAACTAGGCTAAATATTGAATAGAGGTCTTTCTAGAGTTCATTTTAGTTATGTTAATCGGATTACAATTTGTAGATTTTTTGGCAGAACTATATCATGTATTAAAGTTGTATTATTCTTTTGACTTTTAGTCATTTTGAAACTAGAAACGATAGGGAACAAGATCTTGTGTGCTAACAAAGACTTGCAGCATTATAGCTATCAACAAAACCCTATATAAGTCAAAAACGGTGCTTCGACTTTGGATAAACATACAACCGAGACCATCGTATTGGTTACGGAACGCAATCCACAGTTTTATGTTTTGACATAAAGGGCCCAATAAGTAAATTTCTTACTTGGGTCTTCCAAATATATTAAGTAATAACTAGTGGCCCGGCCTAACCTCTATATTTTAGGGCTTTTCTTACGTTTCTTTGTTACGTCTTTTCAACATATAGAGGAGGCAGAACGAGAACACAGAACAATATGGACTAGACTGGACTTGTCGTTATATGTAAATATAATATACGTATGAGCAGTATATAAAGGGGTATACCTTCACCCATAACGTCCCTTCAAACTATAGTCCTCTTGAAGTCACAAAGCAATTCACTTTGAGTTCCATGCTCATTTTCTCATTTCTAGTGAGATAAACTGATAAAAATAACACTCACAAAGCTTCTCTAGTATCTCCATTCTTCACACTCTTAATCTTCTCTAGTATCTCCATTCTTCACACTCTTAATCTTTATCCTTAGTTTCTTCTCTTCTGTCTTTGCAGTACTCATGTAGGTGTCTTCCTCCTCTTTAGCTACCGCTATTGCTAAATTTATATTGAATCTCTTGAATCTTGTCAAATTTTGCAGGAGAGATAGTAACGCTTTAGATCTCAATAACTTACCAGATGATCCATCTAGAGACTTTTTCCCATTCTTCGAAGAAGGCTCCTCTTCCTCTTCTTCTGGTACACACTATTCTACTCTTCATTTCCTTTTATTTACTTGAACTCCTATATTATGAAAATAAAGAAATTCATCTCTAATCATTAGATGTCAATGATTGTAAGGGTTTATAGAGAAGCAAAGCAAAGATGAAAAAGAGTACGAATGTAGATTTTGTTCACTCAAGTTTTTCAAATCTCAAGCTCTCGGTGGCCACATGAACCGCCACCGCCAAGGCAAGATCCTATTATTCTATAGAATGTTATGTGTATATGTGTGTGTGTCTGTGTTTGCATACATAAACTTAAATTTTGTATTTTGTTCATTATGGTACGGTGACATTAGAGAGGGAGACGGAGTCACTTAACAAAGCTCGTGAACTTGTTCTTCGCAATGATACCTTTCCTCCTCAGCAAGGACCTTCGTCATTTAGGTGCTTTTAGTTTTTCTCTTTTCATTAGTCATTTTCCTTAATTAGTCCTTACTATAAATATCATTCAAATCTATATTTTGTTAATATATATTCTACATAGTTATCATCAAGGAGATGTGCACGTTGGAGACCTAATAACACCATTCAAACCAATGATGTATCCACCAAGATTATTCTTCCCCTCCTCTCTTCTTCCCCCGCCACCACCACCATTTGTGCAACCTTATATATATCCACCACATTCTCCTCTGCGGCCGTCATCGTTTCCTCTCCGTTACACCAACGACTACTATTTGCACAACAATGGTACACATCACCAAACCCTAATCAATAGCGGTTGCGGTGGCCGTCCACCGCCTGACTCGAGCTACTCTTTCATTGGTGCACCCGTGGCTAATGGCTCTAAAGTTGCTCCTCCTATTTCGCACCCTCTACCTCCACATGATCATGGGATATAGCTAAGAAAATGGAAAAATTGTTAGATTTTCTCCATTAAATGTTAGATTTCTTTTTATCTATATAGTTTTGTCGGATTACTGAAAGAGACTTGACAAAGCAATTGATGATATGACAAAAAAGTGAACTGCTCCCTTCTCTCCAACCATTATCGTTTTATGTTATTTTTTCGGAATATTATAAACATTTTTAAAACAATAGTTTCTTTGTTTATGTTCGATTTGTTTGCTAGTCAATTCTTCGTTGTCACGTTATACGTAGACATGATAAAAACAATTTGAATTTGACAAATTAGTTTCTTCTGCACCTTTTTCTATTAGGAAATAGAATTTAGCTGAAACGTAGACAAATCCAAGCATTAGCAACGCGATGACCAAATACACTCAGTAAAAGCTTCAGCTTTTATATAGGGTTCCTTACTTTTCATATATATATATGTGTGTCTATATATATCTACATTGGAAATGTCCTATATGCTTGTGTATTTGACCCAAACTGCAAGTCTGCAAATATGAGATCTGTACGATTACGTTCTGGAGAGAAATGTTAAACAACGGAAAAAGACAAGAGTTTCAGAAAACAAAAAACACAAGGAAAAAGACAATTCAAATATTATTACACTACAAATCTAAGGAAATTTTGAAACCTAAACAAAAGAGCTACATTTTGTTTCTTGTAAAGTAGTCAAAAGTAATGAAACGATCAAACATATGATATCAAGCTGAAGCATGTTTGTGTGATAAAAGGAGAAAAGAGAGCAATGCATGAAAAGAAGAAATAAATAATAGTTTCGTTAAAGAAGACTAACTCTAGATATGTATTATCAGTCTTCCCAAGAGTTATATGTATGTATATATAAATGAATAAATCAGAGAGATAGAGAGAGAGAGAGAGAGAGAGAGAATATGTTTAAGACTCACTTTTTTTTGGTCAAATACGGTAGGACTCACTAAAAGTAAGAAATGGACTGAGACATATAGACAACTGTGGTAAGGAGAAAGGACTCATTGATGCAGTTAAGTTTCTTTTGTTTCAGTCTGACGATTACAAACCTATTCTCTTAGATCAGCTTTTACCATTTCTTAGCTTTCTTGTCATCTACCGTTTCTTAGCTTTGCTCCTCAATTTCAACTCTACCCTACTCCTATATTATATATATGTATGTGCGTGCGTGTGCTTATATGCATAAAATAGATTTTGCACTTATTTGCAAATGGTGCACATCTAGTATAAGGTTGTATATAATTATAAAATATACTACTATTGATGTGGTGGTACACACATAAGAACTTAAAAACACTTTAAATAGTGACATAGCATTACATGATAGGTGTGCGTCTATATAACTCTGTCTAATTATAATCCCTGAAATCCATGAAATAATGAAAATGGAAAAAATGAGACTTTGTTACAAAAAAAAAGGAAAAAATGAGACTTTAATAACTAAGAGAGATAAGTAGGAACGAAGAGTAGATATAGAATATGTTATTCAAATTCAAACGGACGAAACAGGAAAGTAAAGCTTTTTTTTATTTATGCAAATAAAAGTTTATAGGGTTCAATTACCAATTGCTATATTTATTAGTAGTAGTTCAGCAGAATAGGCTGCTGAATCTGCTGTTCCTATACAATGACACCGCCCCAACTCTAGTACATACTAAAACCATACACTTGATTACTTAAATCTTCTTTTAGATTTTCATAGGTTTGTTTATTTTAGGTATGTTTTAAACGAATGTAGTTTGAGTAAATATTGATGTGAATAGTGTGAGCTTAGGATATGATACACCAATACACCCAGTTCGGTACACTAAAGCATTGCCGCAATAGCTAGCGGTTTGTAATAATTTTCTTTGAACAGCAAATACACAGTATCATTCTCATACAAACTCAAACGCCAACTTAAAAATTGCGTTAAAAATGATATGCGACTGATACGTATTCGGGATTTTCCATTGAACTGAATTATCTAGGATGGTTTGGGATAAGTGAAATCAACAATTTAACCTTTTTCTTTGTAAGATAGAATAGAATGGGTAAGAATATACAGTATACACAAGCAGCCTCTAACCTTCTATCCCGTCGAGAAGGTGTTGACTTTCGTCTTCAAGTCCTGAACCTTTTTTTTTTTGTCCTGAACTTGTATCTTTGTATGCATCTTTAATGATGTGAACACGTTAATCATAGTTTGGTGTTTCAGATGTGTTACAAATTTATTGGAAAACAGAGAAATAAGCAATGCCCTCTTTGGCAAAAGAAAGTGCACTTCCAGGCCAAATCAGAACAAAGGAAACACACAAGCCACTGAACAACAAGCAAGAGACATATTTCATAGACCAAGAAGACACACATATCATGATGGCTTGTAGTATTTGGTAGCCACGAACGGCATCTTGGTGATGCTACCTTCATAAGGTTTCCATAGACAAAGCCCTGCTTCTAGCCTGAGACTGTCTCTTGCTCCTAGACCCGTTAGCCTGACCTTTCCCTCGGATTTCTCCAAGATTGCTTTAGCTAAATCAACTGCATGCTCTGATGGAACAGAGATCTCAAACCAGCCACGTCAGCATTGACCACCAGATAGATATGCTCATCAGTGCCTTTAGTAATCACCGAGTCATCAATGGCACCACCTTTCTCGTTTGTGAACGCTGTCAAGCTCCCGGTTCCAGGAGCCAAACGTGCCACATCAGCAACCACGAGCTTCTCCAGGAAAGGAACACAGTCTTTGCCTCTAAGACTCAAACCACACATATGTGCAACATCAAACAAACTCCCATTGACCCTGCCAGTTAACCGTTAGAGTCAATGATGGAGCCTTTGTACTGAATTGGCATACTCCAACCAGCAAAAGGAACCATTTTTCCTCCATTGGCGACGTGGAAGTGGTAAGTATTGTTCTCTATATTCTTCTTTTAAATTTTGTAAATCAAGATAAATGCTAGTATTTCTTTATAAGTATTGCAAATCACAAGAAGAAAAAGTAGTGTTTGATCTTTGTACTATTTTGATACAACTTTCTTGTTGAAACTTTTGTTGTAGACTTTTCGTTATGTTTAGCATTGCTTCTATGAATATGAGTCATTTGATAGTACGAATAATGCATATTCTTTCTTTCAAAGTTTTTCTTTATGGATTCAAAGACATAAGGGGAACAAGCACATTACACACACTGAACCACTTGTCTTCCTTTATTTCATTAAAAAATCACATATTTTTATGGTTTAGTTTTAGCCCTGTGATCTCACCCCTAGTTCCTTCATGAAGTCTTTGTTGTCTACCAGAACCTGTTATTGTTAACCACCAAACGCACACCTTTTTAGCAAAATCCAACACTGAATCTAGATGGTCCACTACAACTGGACCAGACCAGATTCATCATCTATTTCTCAAATCACTTACCGTTTTCCAGCCATCTGGATCGAGGAATGAGACAATCTTAGTGCCTATTCCAGGAAGAGGTCCTGGTTCTCTTGTGATATTTCCTCCTAGCTCTTTATTGACCATCCTCACAACTTCACCGCTTTTGTACACATCATCCGTGCCTATTGCAATCTGTTCATTACATGTAAACCATTTTAACCATCAAAGGAAAGAGCACAAACCGGTTTAACACAAACATAAACAGTAGGCAACAGTCTTAAGCACACACCTGTGCATATGCATTGCCCTTTTTGTACTCAGTCACGCCATAGTTATAGGCAAGGCCCAAAACTACCGACTCATTATATCCCATCATGCCTATGGTGTACTGTTCCATCCGGCAAAAAACAAGTAATTAAGTCACAGCGTACGTATATAGCTCAATAAGGTAAATTACTTGTCTACATTGTAACACTGATTGATTGCTTCACCTTGTGGTCAGGTCTCTCAATCCTTCTCAAGAGTCGCATCCCAAGGGCCTGCAGGGAATCAAAAGTGAGTTATAAAGTCATGAAACTCCACCAATGAATATCAAAACATAAATAAAGCGTTTTCAGCAGCATTGTTTTTACCTTTTCATAGAATTTGATGGCACGTTCAAGGTCACCAACACGAAGCGTGACTTGACAGAATGGTTCAGGAGTTGGACCTCTTTGAATGAGCTCAAAAGTGTAACCATCAGGGTCTTTCACAAAGGCAATGATGCTGCTACAACCTTTGACCGGACCAGGTTCTCTGGTGACATTTCCACCCTTGGCACGGACGGTCTCAACCATTTTGTAAACCTGGAACAAAAAACTTCTCGATCAGGGACTGACATCTAAAAATCAAAGTAGGAGGACGACTTACATCTTGAGTTGAAATGGTGAAATGCCCTAATCCATCTCCAATGTCATATGAGCTAACATTATAATCTGTAAACATATAAAAATGTTAAACTCAACATAAGAACCAAGTTGTTTCAGTTTTGTGGAAAAGTGCACAAGTTGATATTGGAAATATCTGGAAGAGAGTCAATGCTAATAGAAGATAAAAGAGTATATATATACTGTATGTGAGCTCCACAGCGAAGTGGGATTTTTCAGGTCCAAAACCCATAAAAGCATTTGAATATTTCTCCTTAGGGACATCTCTTTTCCTCGACACCTTCATGCCAAAGCACTCAGAGTAAAACCTAGATAAGAATATCTCAAATATCAAATAACTACTTGTTATAATATAAAATGAAGAAACGATAGTAATGTAATCAAACAGAAAAGTACTTGATTGTGCGATCAAGATCACCAACACGGTACACAACATGGAAGAAACGGCGCGTATCATTCTTTGGCCAATCTAACAAATCACCATTTGGAGCTACATCAGCCAAATTTCTATATTAAAAAGAAAAAACAGAGAAAAACAAATGTAACACAAAGATTATCAAAGGTACACTTAGATCCCATATTAGACAAACATATAAGATCCAGAAAACATCAATCGCATGAACGATATCCATCAACTGAATCATAGAAATGTAGAAAGTAGAGCATCTGCAACATTAACTCACCTGAGAGAAGATGCACGAGGCGAGCAGATACCACTAGACTTGGAATGTCCGTCACTTGAAAAACACTCAGTTTGACTGACAACTCCTCTGCTACTGCCTGTGATATAAGGTTCCCATCACAGACACATTACAATCGATAGATTCATTATTTTTGGAACGATGGTGAGCGTTAAAGCTTCAACCAAACAGCCATGTATGTGTCTGATTATCAGTTGTGACTACATTACCTGAAGACGATATGTAAATAAAAATGACGAAACAAAGATATATCTGTGTTTTAGACATTTTGATTTGTCTGTTAACTCTTTCTCTATTAGCGACTTGACTTAGTCTGTCTATCTTCCTAGTTATATATATATACATAGATTTATATAATATGGTTAACAAAAAGAAAAGGATCTAGATAATATCTATCTTATTAAAACAGAAACATTCTATTGGACCTAACATTTATTATGTAAGTTTTTAAATTAAATACACCTTTATACTTTATAGTTAAACTTACATTAAATCATTAATGTTTCTTTCTTTATACTACTACTATCTATGTTTCCAAACAATATATTTATTTCTTTATACTACTATCAATGTTTCCAAACAATATATTTTTTATACTACTATCAATATTTCCAAACAATACAATAATTAATCTTAGTTATGTTATATCTATCATTTTCTTTTTAAAATTTTGTAAAAACGTCATAATTTCATAAATTGTAAAATAATGAACTTTAAAATTTGGAGTATAAGATTACAAATTATGAAATTATTACAATTTAAATCAAATTAGATTACATATCGGTCATCCAACAGTTCAATCGGTTAATCTCGGGTTTTAGTAATTTTTTTAATATGAATATTTTAAAAACCTAAATTGAATTGTCAGATCTCCGAATTAACCGGTATAATCACAATCGGGTTGAATTTAAAAATGCTGATTTAAATGCAAAAAAAAAAAATTAAATACACACTTTTAAAAATTACCAAAATATTTGTTAAGTTATTAGTGAAATTTTTCATCGTAAAATATTCCGCGCTTCCAAAGCGCGGGTCAAGATCTAGTTAAATTATAAATCAGAACCACCTATTTTAAGATCTAGTAGATATAAACTAAGTGTGTGTATATTTCACCATATTAATTTTTTTAATTTGTTTCTGTATACGTTTTTCTTTTTTCATTAGATTCAAAATCTATTACACCCCAAAACTATCAATAAATATTCTTTTGTTAACTGCATTTATTATAAGGATTTTGTGACAAGTGGTTTCTTGGTTTTGGAAAAGTATTCATATCCTGATTTGAACTGAACGATCAGTCTTTTTTTTTTTTTTGAATTATACAGAGGTATCCTGCCCCACAGAAGTGGTCCAGACTAGTCACGTGTTGCCACATGTCGGTCCTCTGTCCTTGGCGATGCCGAAATGTTAATTCCCCAGTGGCCGGGATTCGAACCCAGGTGGCGGAACTCACAGCTGTGAACGATCAGTCTTATGTACAACAAAGCGCCAGCTTTTGTACTAACAAAGATTATGAAACTAATCAGAGTAAGACAATCACTAAAACATTAGATATGTTTGGTAAGGGTTTGGTTTCAGACAGTTACCAAGTTATTCACTGTTAACACTAAATTTAATGTACAAGCATGTTCTTAACAATAAGCTAAGATTAACTGTTTGTCTCAGCAATGAAGAATTTGAAGGTAAGTTTGGAAGTTGAGAGACTGGTGAGAGGAGTCTTGGTGTATATCAAAGCCATAAAACTGGTTCTGATCTGTTGGTTTGTATTCAGATGGTTCTGCACGGTATGACAGCATGCAAAATTGCAGATTATCTTCTGTTAACATACTAAATCCATAGGATAGCATCCGAGTATACGGATAAAACTGGTGAATTCCTGAAAAAATTAATAGGCAAGATCTTTAGACTCGGTTAGACCTGAGACTGAAACTCTGGGGCTTGCAGAGGACTGAGACCTGTAGATGGCCAAGGGCGTGCTGAGCACGTGTTTCAGCCATGGAAGCTTCAAAATCAATGTAGAATAAGTAATCAAAGTACCTGTCGTCATCACAAATAACATCACTCAACTACTTTCTCCAAAACAAGATGTGTTCATGCTGTGAACGTTAGAACACTACTTACTCGGCGCATCCATTGTTTGAACCATCAACTACTCTTAGCGGTCTCCGTCTTTGTGGACGACTTTCTATCTAAAAAAAAAGACAAAAGCCATGTCACATATACCTTATCTTCTGAGTGTAGTATACAATTTTAGTTTCAGAACTGACCTTGGATAAGTTAATGCTTCTTAAAGCAAAAACAGCCAAGGCCTTGAACAGCACACCAGGACCTTCTTCTAGCGAGAACACAATACTTGTCTGACAGAGACAGAAGCATTACTATTGTGCATTATAACTTTCAGCTGATTTTAGTTAGTGTATAAAGATCTGGTTTTAGTTACCTTATATGGTCGATCTGTTCTTGGAATCATAGGCTCTCTCGCCAGTATAAGAAACCGGGTCACATTGTTAGCATCATCCTGCAAAACCCGTTGTAAAGAACCAAATTATCAACGCAAAGATTGCAGATGAATTATAAGTAAAGTAGAGGATGTAGACTAATTACTTGTATGTTCTCGGCAAGAATATCAAGACCATATATATTTGCAGCACGTACACTCGCCACTGCTCCTATACCCCTCTTGCCACTAGAAGAAACAGTCTGAAAAAAACTCTTGCCGAACAATGACTAATTAAGAAGAACAACCTTTTAAGTGAACTGAACTAAAGAAAAAAACTAATGTCACCTGAGCAGCAGTAGCAGTGTCTTTTGCAGAGACTCTCTGTATGCCTAACTCGTTAAGAGACTTCATACATTGATCAAGCGCCTGGAGAGAAAAAAGAAAGAAACTCAAATCAAGAAGTCATCTTAGAAGAGACTGAAGGATATGAGGTCAGAAGAACCTGAGGATGGCTAAGAACGCATTTAATATCTTCTTTGCTAACACCAGGCACTCCCAAGAGACAATGATTCACAGGCAAATGAACTTCTTGGACAATGTGAAGCCTATGACGAAGAAGCAAATCATAGTTACGGTGGATACTACCACCTACTGAGTTCTCTATCGGTAATACTGCTTTATCCACCAACCAAAGCTCCACAGCCTGAAAATATAATCCAGATCATATGAAAACACTAGTGGAGGTATGAATAATATAATATTAGAGAAGTGACCGATTAAATCAAAACCTGGAACGCAGTTTCAAAGTCTTCACATGGCACGGTTTCACAATTTGGATATGCTTTTAGTGCTGCTGTCTCGCTATATGCACCTGGTATGCCTGTATTCGGGATTAGTGTTAAATGTAAACACAAGTAAGTGAAGAAAGAGAAGACACGTGTTTGGAGTTAGGTGAGGAAAGTAGTGCCTCACCTGAAATGAAATTCTCACTTTTGAATCATCTCCAGCAGAAGAGGTAAGACTGTTTGCAGTTAGCGGTTCTGCAATGGGGAGATATAAAATAGGTAACAAAAAAAAGGTAACAAGATTAAAGCTAAGTGAAGCCATGACAGACAATGTACATATTTAGTTTCATGGTGGGGCATTGGTTCGTTACTATCTGTTAACAGCCAACGTTTTGAGAAGCGTCTCACTCGAAGTAGATGACAATGATTTGATTCATGATGCTAGACGCCAAGTGGGATCAAAATGCAGCTAATATGGAGGAAAGGTTTTAGTATATAAACATAAAATATGGAGTACTTGTAGGGCTATAATTGAGTTTCATAATACTTATTCTAGGGCTTGGTACGTTACTTCACCTACAAATGCGCCTCACCTACAAATGCTGGCGCATTTTTAAATGACAATGGTTGATCTATTTATTCAAACTAGACAACAAAGAAAGATCAAATGCAGTGGAATGAAAGAACTTAGCATTAACAAAACATACCGAGTACTCCATTTTGAAAACGGATCTTTCTTGATATCTATATGAGCCTAGAGGACAAGAAAGACCAAATCTGAAACATCAAATGCACTAATGCAGCTACGAATATGAAAAAAAAGAGTCTAGTACTAAAATAGCATATCGCCATATGCCATGATGTAGATGACTATGATTGATCCATTTATGAGACTACAGAACAAGAAAGGTTGAATATGAAATATCAAATGCGACTGCTAATATGAGAAACAAAGAATCTATTATTAACAGAAAATTATCAAGTGTAGCAAGCCCTATATATGTTGCAATGCAAATGGAAACTATTGATCAATGTAGAGAGACTACAGGATACAGAGAGATGGAAGCTGAAATATCAAGTGCAGCTACCAAATGTAGTAAAAAGAAGGAATCTTATGTCAAAAGACATATACCATAAATCTATTTAAGCCACAAACATTAGTAATGTCAAAGTCATAAATCTCATTTCAGCGTATCTGTAACAGTCAGAAAAACTCTTTACAGCAATCAAGAGACGAAAAGATTTTATTCAAACTATCATACAAACCAGAAAAGATTTCCTGTAAAACTAGGAAAGGACATGATCATTATTATGTTAGCTCTTCTGACAAAATTCTAAGCTATAGGTAAGAATTGTGAAAACTTAAACGATCCACAGCATATTTTACCAGCAATGATCTGTTGTCTGCTTTAACAAAGGATCCCACAATTACAATAACAATACAAAATATCAACATTTCCACGTGAAGACCATAAAAACAAACATGAGAAGAGGAGGAGTGAACGAGATGACTCACTAGGAAGCATACTCAAGTCCCTATGAAAGGTAACCGACTGAGAATTCTCCTGAGTCAGACCCATTTCATCAGAGAGCTTCTTGAGTTCACGGCCGTACGGAACCTCGCCTCCAACGGCAGTGACAGTTCTCTGGGAAGCAGAGGAGGAGCATTTCCAGAGGCAGCGTTTCGTGTCCAACCCCATCAGAGGGTAATGATAACCCGTTTGGGGACAAACCCAGATGGGGAAACACCTCAGAGCCATAGCAAAAAAAAAGTTGGTAGATTTCTTTGAGACGACGAAATCGGACAATGTGCAAGAGAAATCTGGAGGGGGTTAGGACAACAAAAGTGTCAATGTAAAGACTAGTTTGGTAAGAAAGTATAGAGAGTCATAATGGCTCAATAAAAGTGTCTGAATTTTCAGTTTTTCTGGATGGTCTTTTAAACAAGAGCAGACTTGGAAACTCAGACGAAAAGGTACACACTTGGAAGACGTTACTCACATTCACACGCACACACATATGTAATGTTTCTTTATTATATTTCGTTAAAAGTTGGCTGCCATCTGCCAACAATAAATAGTTTTTGCTCACGTTTTAAATTGGACATTTTAATTATATACAGTAACTGCCTTCTTGGAGTAATGCAATGAATTATACCAGATTTATCAATATATTTTCACTAAAAGTTTAATGAAATTTTATTGCAATTATTTATTTTAAGATTATTTGATTACTTTATATATAAAAAATCGTATTTCAAATAAATAATTAGATTTTTCTGAATATATCATTATTGGTTTGGATGTTGTATTAAATAGATTCACATTGGATAAAACTAATAAAACTGTGAGTCTTTACATTTTTACCGTCTAAATAATTTTGATAGTTATAATGTTTTCTGTATTTAGAATCTTAGATCTTGTAAATCTATTTCCTCTTGGGGTGAAATCAAAACAGGATCCTCCTCATGTTATGTATCTCAGAAATGGAGATACATATTGTACTAGTGGCTAGAGACGCCATGGAATGCTTTGATCACCAGCTTACCAGTTTTGTACAAATAAAGATTCTCCAAGTTCCCCTCCCATATTCTATCTCAGTTTGGTCTAAATTGATGGCCCTTCTTATTCTGTTTCACTATTTTAGGGTTCTTAGGGCCATAGAAGCTTTTCATTTTGTGCTGAAATTCTAGGTTTTAGGCCGGTTTTGAAAACAAGTGTATCTATCATTTACCATGAAAAAAAAATCAGTTTTAGATAGCATATCTTGTATTACAATTTACAAGTTTTAAAAATAATAAAGAAATCAGTTTATAATAACATATTGCTCTTGTCTCTTGGTCGCTTTCCTTCACAACATAGCCAAAAACTAGTGCCTATGCCTTGCCAGGCAAGGTAGGTACACTCTGTTCATCTCTGAAGAAGTTTTGCGGATCTACGGCAGTTTTCACTTTCACCAACCTATCAAAATTCTCTCCAAAGTACTTCCTCCCATAAACCTCAGCCTCTCTGTAACTATTCGGCCCATGGGTATTAACACCAATATCCAAATCCCTGTAGTTGAGATACGTGTGTCTAGGGTTCTTGGTCACAAACGGAGCCATGTAGCTATAGAAGCTTCTCGTCTGCTGCAAGAAACTGCTCTCAGCTGCCGTCCCCGGATCTTTCCAGTTAATCGAGTGCTGAACTTTGTAAAGCTTAGTCCTGTGCGGGAAAGGAGTCGCTGTCGTAGCCACCTCGCTCACCTTCCCTCCGTAAGGGTTAAACACCAAACCTGTCTTCCCAACCTCGATCATCTTCCTCATCAAGTAATCCAACCCTTCTTTGGTGATCTCTTTCTCCACGTAATCCGACTTCCTCTTCCCGTAAGACGCCGAGTCCGGGTTACGGTCCAGCAAGATCTCGGGTTTGACCTGTGTAGCGTTGTCGTGGTTCGCCCACCACAGCACCGACTGTATCCAAGTAAGCTCCGTGCAGTTCTCTTGCTTCAGACCGAGCTCTGGGAAGTCTCTTGTCATTAAAGACAAGACATCGCTTGACTTACCAAGAAACAGAGCCACGACCGAGGCCCGAACCGTCTGGGCCTTGTTCCTAGTCACGGGCTGTAGCAAAAGCCTCATGAAAAGACTCGGGTCGGTCTTGGGAGCAACAAACTGCCACTTATGAACCATGTCGACGGCGTTCTCGTCCAAGTTCTTCTCCACTCTGAAGACTGTGACTGTCGGGGGAACGGGGACGAGTGTGATCTTGTAAGCCAAGATCACACCGAAGCTGGCTCCTCCTCCTCCTCTAATGGCCCAGAAGAGATCTTCTCCCATCGCTTTACGATCAAGAACACGCCCGTTAACGTCGACGATCTTGGCGTCGGTGACGTAGTCTACGGAGAGACCGTATTTTCTGATCATGTTTCCGTAACCGCCGCCGCTGATGTGACCTCCGGCTCCGACGGTGGGACAGACACCGGCGGGGAACCCGTGGAGCTTTGTCTTCTCCCATATCCTGTAGTAAACCTCGCCGAGCGTGGCGCCGGCTCCCACCCACGCGGTCTCGCCGACGACGGTGATGGTTCGGAGGTTGGACATGTCGAGGACGACGAAGAGAGGAGCGTTGGAGGTGTAGGAAACGCCCTCGTAGTCGTGGCCGCCGCTTCGGGTTTTCAGCTGGACGTTCAGAGTCTTGGAGCAGAGGACTGTGGCCTGAACGTGGGCCTCGGAACGGGCCGCGATCACGATCGCTGGTTTGGAGGTGGTGGAAGTGTTGAAACGCGCGTTTCGGATGTAGGCGCGGAGGGTGGGGGTGAAACCGGGTGCGGTTCGGGGTAAGACGATGTCGGATAAGGAGTTAGGAGGGGATTGTGTTTGGTTTGAGAAACATTGGAGAAAGCTTTGGTAGAGTGTTGTTGGGTTCGGAGGAGGGACGGCGGCAAGAGACGTTGAGATGATGAAGAAGAAGAAAGAAATCAAACAAACGAGCTTCATTTCTTTTTTCCTTCCTCTGATTTTCTTTATTTGATTGATTTTGTTTGTGTTTTTCTTATATAGTACATAGATTAATGTTGAAAGTTTTAGATGTGATTCTTACCTTTGGCTAATATTAGGTTTAGTTAGAATAGACTATTACGAAAACTAAAAGTCAAGGTTTTTCTCGTTAGTATTATTATTAGTCAATGTTGTTTATCTTCTGTTACGACTCTAATTTTTTTTTTTTTTTTGTTTAACCTGGGGGTATCCCAGGCCCAGAAGGCCCAGACTAATCCCCAAGGGGAAGGAATGCCCACGGATAGACGCCCCTCCCAGTTTTTCAAATGGGCCGAAAGCATGGCCCATATCCGTGTGGGTGACAAGAGCGTTGCAAGGTAGTTCCCTCCGGCGTGGATCGAACCCCCTACCTGGGTGCAGGCGGGGACTCTAATTTGAAGAAATAATTTATAGTTGAGTACGATGGTTATAACAGCTGGAAAAGGAAAAACGAAAATGATGGTTGTAAACCTCGTGTTTCTTATAGCATTTATTAGATTTTGATTGAGAAGAATGAAAAACAAACAGGATTACCAGAAAAAAAAAGAATGAAAAACAAGATCAGTGTGGCCGATAATGATAATGCTCTTATAACTTTGAACACAGAGAACTCAAACAAAACAGTGAAATATTTACAAAGAAGCATTAGTTCATATAACTTGTTCACTTTTCACATTATGCTGTTTCCCAAATTGTTGGATCAAATTGTTTCCCAAAAATAGATTTATGGTGGAACAAGATATATGTGGTTTAGACTTTTTGAGATATGCATTTAAAGCTACAGCGCACACAATTTGGAGAGAACGGAATAGGCGCAACAAAACTGATCTTGGGCTTCGTTTCAAGCTCTTAATTTTTTTTTTAAAAATTATATGGATATAAACTTCAAATTTGTAAAAAGAAATTTAGGCCCCAAAATTATAATTTCTTCCTTTGCTCATTTACAATCCCAAAATTTTACTGCCGACTCTGAGGCGCATGCATGGTGAGTAAAAAAGAGAAATACTTGGGTTCATCCCTATAGTGAACTTTTAGGTTCACCCAACCAATAGGATTTCGTTATTTCATATTCAGTATCTTTTAAAAAAGGAAACAAAATATTGTCAAGTTTTATTATGTTTTTAAAATAAAAAATAAATAGAAAATAATATTAGTCGTAAAAAAAAATTTTATATTTAAAATACCGTCAGCAAAACACTAAACTCTAAATCCTAAATCATAAACTTTAAATCCAAGGTAAACCTTTGGATAGATCCTAAATCTTTGGATTTAAAAAAAAATATTTTTAACATAATCAGCAAAACACTAAACCCTAAACCCTAAATACTATACCCTAAATCCTTGGATAAATCATAAACCCTTGGATAAATCTTAAATCGTAGGATTTAGAATTTATCTAAGGGTTTAGGGTTTACCCAGGGATTTAGGGTTTAAGATTTAGGGTTTAGGGTTTAGTGTTTGGCTGACGGTATTAAAAATATAATTTTCTAAAACGTATTTTTGTTTGCAATCAATATTAATTTTTATTTTTTAGTTTAAAAATATTAATATAATTTGACAATATTTTATTTTCTGATAAAGAAAAAAAACGTAATCGATAGATTTAGATCCAATGTTCATAAAACAACGATCCACTTCTCACACTAGATAAGATCGATATGAATCAATCAAAGCAACAATGAGGAAATCATGGGAGATTTTCCCGGAAAGTAACAAAGGAAGAGATGAAGAAGAAAACAAACTTTTACAATTTCTGATTATTTTTTATCTAATGAATTCTTTGACTAACTATAGTCTTTCTTGAGCTGATGATGTGGTTCCTGTGACGTGGCACACTATCTCATTTTCATGTATCAAATCTCCCTTGTTGAGAGAACCTTGTCCTCAAGGTTCTATTGCAGGATACTGATTCACTGATGCCATAGCTCTAAAAGTACTACAACTTCTGAATAGAAGTCCCTTACACAATACATGCCTCACTGTTGCCGCTTGCCCTTGCCATTCTCAACCTTTACGTTTCCACAGATGTCTCACTGTGAATCACTCACTGACCCTTGATCACAATTTTCGGACAGATTCCCAGCTTCATGTTTAGAAGGTTGTTTCCTTTCTGGCAAGATGGTAACAGTAAACAGTGTTGGAACCTTAAGGAGTTGCTTCTGCAGCAAGTCGTGACCTTCAGTAAAAACCAAGTCTTCTTGATATCCACATGCATAAAAATTCTGAGAAAACCCCAAATCAAGGGAGCCACATCACCGAAAATTATCTCAGGTGGTCTTTTCACATGAAACACTTTTGAAGTGATGAAATCAGCAACACAACTCTTAACTTGACCGGTGTTTGTTTCACCAAACAAGAACCTTTCCCTGGACAGTGTGATCTTCTCGCTTAAATGTGGGAATCTCAGATATGACATCCCCTCTTTAATCTTTGGATCTTGTTTTGGTTGCAATTTACACCTCAAATGAACGAAGATGGAACAATTTGAATGGAAACTCATCCTGTGATGTCGTGCTAATTACAGAACGGGATCATGTCCTTTGACTAACTTGTGAATCAAGTCACAACCTTCACACTTGTTCTCTCCATCCCATTGATATTTATACACCACTATAGCACCACGCTTTGCCAGACAAACAATCCTCCTGGATCAAACGGTAAGTTTGTAGTATCACCAACACATATCTGAATCTTGTAAAACTCGTCCCCCTCCAAATCTGTGATGTTACAGTCCCACTTGTTCTTCCTCATTTGTACGGCCAATCCATCGAAAGAGGATATACTGATCTTCCAAGCTTTAAAATCCCAGTCATCTTGCTCCTTTTCTACTTTGTTTATGTGCTGCTCACAGACTGTGGTCGGAAAGAGCACTATCCACTTCTGAATTCGTAACAGCTCTCTCTTGTTGAGAAGTGGCAACTCTGCATCAAACGTGTATGTAACATCCTCCCAAACAGACTTGAATTTTTCACTCTGTAAATGAAGCATCAATCTCAGTTTGCACAGGAACCATGACTGACTTCTCCAACGATCACAAGTGTTCTTTTTCTCCACTGATCCTAATTGATCACTAACACATAAACTGTTGGAGTTGTGATGCTTTGTCCCCACAGTTGTATAATGATTCTTTTGTGGCATGAATCTCTCCAGATTCACCATTTTATACTTGAATTTCCAATTCTTTTGACACCTCGGTAGCTTCTTCTTATAACTAACCCTCTGAAGCAAATGATCAAACAAGTGGTGTTCAACTAGCTTCAACCTAGCCTCTTCTGATTCTTCAGTCAGTTCCTCCACCATGTCAATATCCAGAACATACGCATGCTCAACTTTTGGAGGAATCCAAACATTATTTCTCATATCACAGCACATACCATCCACCAAAAAACTCTCACATGACTGTGGTTGATCATTCTTAAGCAACACAAGTTCCATTCCCTCTACTCTATCTCTATGGCTTGGTTCCAAGGTAGAGTTTGGTACCTTGTTTTGAAACAAGTCGATCTCAGATGTAGGAATCAATGCCATCTGATGAACACAACCAGTATCAAGAACTGAATCGCTATCTTTAAGTGATTGTTTGTCTTGCAACAAGTCATTCATCTCTGTACTCAGCGAGTTCACTTCATAACTTTCTGCTGCTGCTGGACGTGATTCACTGGTAGAAGTCTTGTGCTGAACTTTCTCATACATTTTTCTCAAAATCAAACACTGGCGAATGGACTGAGGTTGAAACCTTCTGACATATGCTTGAGTATCCATCTTCAATCCATCCAAAAATGGCCTAACCATATACTCCTCAGATAAGCTAGTCTTGGATCTAAGCATCTCAAATCTCTCATGATATTCCACGACTCCGTTAGTTTCTCGCAACCTTAGCAGCTCAACGAATGGATTCTCAGCAACCTCAATCTGATTGATCTTTTGCTTCTGCTCCACCATGAGTGTTTGAGAATCATTTCTCCGCGTTCTGATCGAATCCTCTGATCCGAAAACCACAGAGTGAACGAAACCTAAAAACTCAGATACCTTACTCTCAATTCTGGCGTGTTGAGAAGCGATGGTCTTCTCGAAGGATTCAATTCTTGATCGGAAGGTTTCTTCGACTTCGCGAACCACCGTCTCGCTACGTACAGCTTGTGATTGTATTGTAGCCATGGATTTTCCGAGGAAAGACACGCTCTGATACCTTTGATAAAGAAAAAAACGTAATCGATAGATTTGGATCCATTGTTCATAAAACAACGATCCACTTCTCACACTAGCTAAGATTGATATGAATCAATCAAAGCAACAATGAGGAAATCATGGGAGATTTTCCCGGAAAGTAACAAAGGAAGAGATGAAGAAGAAAACAAACTTTTACAATTTCTTATTATTTTTTATCTAATGAATTCTCTGACTATTTATAGTCTTTCTTGAGCTGATGACGTGGTTCCTGTGACGTGGCACACTATCTCATTTTCCTGTATCATTTTCTTTTTTAAAAGATATTAAATATGAAATAACGAAATCATATTGGTTGGTTGAACCTAAAGGTTCACTCTAGGGTTGAATTCAAGAATTTCTCGAGAAAAAACTCTCACTTACTATTCTTATCAAAAGTAATTGATAAAAATATCAGGAACAAGCTATCCACAATCAAGAGGCAAGTGATCGGAAGTATGACGATAGTTTGGCTCAAAATAAAGTATAGAGAAATGTTCAGTTTCATTCTTTATTCTGCAGTTAAATAACAGAGGTAGGCATCTAATGTACAAAAGTTTTCTTAAGAAAAACAAAATTTAACATTTATTAGGAAAAAAACAATCAAGCAGATGATTGGATCTGAGTGTTTAGTTGATAAGGCTACTCAGGCCAAAACAGTAGCTGTTGGTGCTGCGAACAGTCCCCCTACCACATGAGTGGACCGGTTTACATTGTTCCTACTCAATAGAGTACATATTTTTTTTACGCACAACTAGTGAACCTATACACATCACTTTGTAAACCGAAAACTACGGCTGCATAACTCTTGAAAGTTAAATGAAAGGTTATTTGTTGGTGCAGAGTGGCCTACATCACTCTGACCAAGCAAGAAGCAACACTTTAATTGTTGACTGGTTTGATTTGTAAGTTTTTTTTTCTCCCATCTGATTATATTAAAGAAAGGATCCAAGTCCAATAACCGACATAAATAAACAGAGCCTTAAAGCTCAAACCCAACAAGAGGATCGAAAAAACAAACAGGCCTTAAGGCCCAACTACAAACCAACTCGAGACCCACTCGGCTCGACACTCCGACACGCAAACCCAAACACGTGTCTCCATCCTCCTCACGCGTCACACGCGTCGATCGATTTTCACCACGAGATCCAATCTGAGGAAGCTTGTCGAAGAGGACGCCGCACACACCGGCTCCACCACCATAACATCCATCTTCGTCGTCTACACTTTCCACGGCGAATCTTCCCAGAACTGACCGGAGACTCAACCGTAATCGTTTAAAAGCCCTTTGTAGATCCGAGGAAACCATCACCAAATACCATCAGAGAGCCTCAACGTATCTTCGACTACAGAACGAACACCACAACCAAACCGAAAACATAAAAAGACAAAAGGAACAAACCCTAAAACCCTAGAACACCAAAATCCGACAACGGTGGAGCCGAGAAAGCCTCCACCTTCCAGGGACTTGCCGGCGGTGCAGAGCTTAAGACGCCTCTACCCCCGGAACCTTGACGGCGACTGGAGAACTATTGGAACCTCTCCATCCCGGAGCTCACACAAACTGAACTGAACCACTATCTGAAGTCACAACCCGCCATCCTTAACCTCACCGCGAAACCAGAAAGAGACGAGTAGCCACCATCACCGGAGCCAAACCCTAACCCAGATCTGTCAGTATATCGGTTAGGAGCATCGGTCAGAACAAGTAGAGAATCAGCTACACAAACGAACGGAAAAAGAAACCACCGTCGCCGACACGCGCACAGATGCGCGGCCGTTGACGGGATTCTCTCAGATCTCACTTCTCTCTTTTCTCTCTCTTCTCTCTCTGGATTTGTAAGTTTATGCTGGTTAATTAAAGAAAACTGGTTTTAGTTTAGTATAAAGTCATGTGTATTATCTCGATTTTGATAAAGACAAAAAAAAATGTGATTCACAAGAAAACCGTGACAAGAGAAGATAAAAGAGTTAAGAGAACCCCAGACGGTCCTCGTCTCAAAAACAGAGTTAAAATTTCGCAACACACACGTAACTTTGCTAAGGTTTAAGCGAACTATCACCAAAAATTAGGATTCTGGGTCTGATCAAGAAGCTAATAGACACTCGAAAGTGTCTCTCTTTTCTCTTCTCACCTCCCAAAAACTCTTCCTTTTTTTTCTTCCCCCTGATTACGATCAAAAAAGAAGTTCTGAGCTAATAGACCCATCTTATTTTTGTTTCGATTTATCCGCAGATTATATGGATTTCAATGATCCGATGCTGGTCCTAAATTCCTGTATTGGTCAAGTGAGTTTCTTTAGCTTCCATATCGTTTTTTCTCTATGATCAAAATGAATTCTCAAGTTATTTATTTGTTCGACATGTTTTTGTGTAATTCTTTTTTCTTTTTTATTTGGTATTCCACAGATTGTTGATTTTGGACTGGATTTACTATGGCGTTTCATACACATTATTGTGAGCTTATGTCACATTGTCTCTGGCATCTTTGAGGCGATAGAAAGCTATGCAATCTCGTTAGGATTGATTCAAAGATACTGTTCTATCGATATCGAAAAGCTCAAGTGTCTAGCTGTTGTAGTGGACATCGAAGCAGCAGCTCGAGATGTTTCCAAGGTTATTGAGCTTTTGCAATGGCTAACGACCATTGGGGTGAAACAAGTTGGTCTTTTTGACTCCCAAGGTAAGAAGTTGCTTTTATCAAAACAATCTCCAACTCTTCATTCGTCAATATATATATATATATGTATGAGGAGGATCTCTTAGAGCGAGTTGGCTTCTTTAGGTTTATTGAAGAAATCCAAGGATATGATCCTTGAAATGGTGCCACGTTCAGTGTTGTTACAGGTATGATATTATAAAGCATACCATTATGTAAACCTATTCCTAAAAGATTGACGCCAAAATAGCATATCCAAATTAAAAGAAAACCTAGCGAAGCCACAATTGCAGAATTTATACCTCGAGCATTCCTATTTGTTTTAATATGTAAATAAATTGCGAAGATGGTCCAAGTAATAAATGCCCAGGTTTCTTTCGGATCCCAATTCCAATATGAACCCCACGTTTCATTAGCCCATACAGCTCCTGAAAGAATGCCGACGGTTAAACAGATAGTGCTACTGTGGTCATGAATCAAAATCTTTTAGCTTCTCCCTAGCTCATGATATAAAGAAACCTTTACACATTAGTAAAAAGTATCTGCAAATGGGAGCTATTTTTGATTGCTACTTTACCTGTTTGCAGGAGACTGGTGAGAGGGATATTTCGTCTGACCGCATTGCTTTAGAATTCATTTCGTCTTCTAACAATAAAGAAGCTGTTGTGAAAGCAGCCAACATACTACTTGAGAAGTACTTGAAATCCAGCCATCCTGACAAGGGTGAAGAAGAAGGGGAAAACGTTTTTACAGAGTCTCATCTGAACGAAGCATTAAGAGTTGTTGGTTAGTGGTTGATTTCTCTCTCGTATGGGAGCTTAAATATACATATTGAAATTTTCTTGAACAAGAAACTGATGATCTGAAACTGAACTCTGGCAGGTGAGAATGTACAGGGTCCTGATCTGTTGCTGGTTTATGGACCTGTAAGGAGCCACCTCGGTTTCCCGGCTTGGAGACTTCGATACACTGAGATAGTGTATGTGCCTAGCTCTGTACTCCTCCTTCTGAAATTCCTAACCATCATTAACACAAAGAGCCAAATCTCATCAAGTTGGTTCTTTTTCTTTGTTGATAGACATATGGGATCGTTGAAGTATATGAGATATGGTTCCCTTTTGAAGGCAATCCACAAATTCACAGGCGTGCGCCAAAATTATGGCAAGTCTTTCATTCTCCATTGTTATATATATGCAACACAAGATCAATTCTCAAACTCTTTACACACTGAAGTTTCAAACTTTGACCTGGATTGAGTCAGCCCCCATTAGTTACTTTCTCTTTGATTAATGGGAGGAAACTGATATGTTTTTGGATTTGTTTTTAATAGGGGTTTGATGGTGATTACAGAGCGAGCAGAGCCTTCCAATAGAAATTTTTTGAATGTGATTCACATATTTGTCGTTCAAAGGAGAGACATTGTTGAAGAGCTGTTAACTCAGTGCACGCACCATTGTTGCCAATTTGTTCACATCTTGTTCTGACAAATTCCATGTTATACAGATTCACAACTCATAGCTGACATTGTATATGATTTTAAGTACTTAGCAAAATACTAATGAGTTGGACGGACCAATCCACCCCAGTAGTGGTCTTAATCCTCGTATAGTTTTCTATTTGCTAGACAGTTATTTACCAAGAAAACCAAACTGGTTTAGGCACAAATCTCAGTTACAGCTGTTCAAATGACAGTGCATTGTCTTGTGTTCTGTTTCCAGGAGACAATCGATAAGCCCAAACAAATTCAAGCGTCTGCATACGAAAATAAACGGAAAACATCAATATGCAAAATTCAATAATGGTATATGAGGAACAAAGACAATGTTCACGAGCTGTGGCTTGTCTCACTCTTTCAGTGTACTGAAGTCCTTTCTCAAGAAAGTGGAAGCTGCATACATCCTGTCAATGTTTTGCACATAAGACACAACCGAAGAGTTCAACTTTTCAGCTCCAAAGACTTGCTACGCCAAACTCTTCAGCTTATACTTAAACCAAGAAACAGGAGAATAAAGAGAAAAACTTACTTGTGGGGCTTCAAAGGCTTTTATTAAACTGTCTCTTCACGACCTCGACAAGTCCCTGCAAAATTATGTTAAACATTAAATCACTCAAGTTCATACACATACATTTTAAGGAGAAGTCAAGATGGGGTTGATGTACCATGACACGAGTATTTGGCGAGAAGAAGTGCTCCTTGACTCGCTGCTACGCCAAATGTAGCTGTTCCAACTTTTACTTTGATAAAATTTCAAATTTATTGATAAAGATCATAAGAATAGGCATATTTACATGAGAGGAAGATAAAAATAGACCTATACTGCAAAGCTAAATCAGAAAAGCCTGTGATATAGACCTATACTGCAAAGCTAAATTTATAGAGCTCCTATTCTATACTCGGTACTGGTTTATCTTGTTTCGTGGATGCTGCATGGAATTGGTGGATCTTTTCCAATCATGTGATGTGGATGGCATTGTACTATCCAGCTACTGCAAGTTCGTCTCTTCTGCTCTTGTTGCAAGCTGCACTTAGTGTGGAAGTTCGAACATTGACAGTGTTCTCGGACTCCTATACCCTCGTTTTTACTGTTCAATTCGCCTACAACTCTGAAACTGATGATACCTTAGCTAAGGCCTCTTTAAGCTTTTAAAATCCCTATGTACTATATTCTTTTGTTTATCTTTTTTAGTGAAGGTTTGTTAAAAAAAAAAACAATTCCAGTTTGGTTTCCATGTGTTATATTTTGGTTTTGAGGATTGAATAGATCGTATTGATTACTGACCGGCATGGATTCAATATTTAACCCCCAAAATGCACTTTAAATTTGATTATTACTATTACTGCTCGTATATTTCATTGCATTTGATTTGGTTTTATGTTTGCTAATAATTAAAGAAACAATTTCAGGATCCACTTTCAGGCAGTTGATGGTTGGGTATCAGCCTGAATGTTGTCCCGATCGGTTACTGGCCCGTGAACTATTCACGACACTGTCTGATCATGCTTTCAAAGTACAGTGGGGATGTGGAAGTTGTATACCTTAGGAATCAAGGCAGGTTAGGGAAGCCATCCAATCCAACTATTAGTACATCCAAGACATATTTTTAATTTCTTTATTAATATTTATAATTATACATATTTTTATAATTATTAGCCAGTGATAAAATCCAATACTCTTAGAGATTAGTGCAACTAATGTTTCTTTAATTTATTTAGTTGTTTTTATTATCCGTGTAACATATTTATTAATAAAAAATATATAAATAAAACTAATATTTTTACAAATATTATTATTATTAAATAAATATAAATTATGTTTACATATAAACTCTAATAAAATCATATGAAAATATAAGTAAAAATTAATAAAATATAAGTAAAAATATATAAAATTTAAGTAAAATATTTTTAATGTGATATTTTGTATTAAAAGTTGATTTTAGTAAAACATGATTGATTATGGTGAAAATGTTGGTGATAATATTAACAAATATTGATAACAATTAATTTTTTTAATATATTCAATAACTATTAATGTAGTTGAATTAGTTAAAAGTTAATATGATATTTTATATTATATATATTTATATATGATTATTAAGAAAAATGTTAAATAGATTGTTAAAAATTTGTTTAGGACATCTAAACATGTTAGACCAGTACTGACCAGAATGATCAATACAACCCAAATGGGTTCCAGAAAATTTCCAGACAAAAGATTCAGGAATTCAGCATATTTCTGTAATCTACGGATTGCTCAGGTGAACCGTTTATTCCTACCTCTTCACGAGGACTTAGAATAAATGACATGTTTTCATAAACATGTATTATATAAACTTTTTATGTTATATGTATAAAATGTGATATTATACATATAAAATTATAAAAGTTCATTTTTGAGTACTTCACGAACTATTAAAATATGATTATTTTGTTTCAGATTTTCTTTTTTTTCCGGGAGCGTGTTTACTGATAAAAGCATGTGAAACTAATATGAGGGCAAGACTCGAAAGGTTAATGTTTGGACAGGAACCGCAACTGAACCCAAAGCAATAGACAGCAACAAAGAGAAGTCTGATAGACTCTGATTCCATTCAGCAAGTTGAGAACTAATCCAAAATTAATTCATCTCATCAAACATACAAAAACCCATTAGAATATATGCTTACAAAGCTATTAAAACAAAACAAAAAAACATACAGATGACCTATTACTTACGGCCAAATATTAAGATCCAATTTTTTTTAAAGCTATATTAAAAGAAAAACGTTTTTGCTATTCCAACTGTTATATATACTGTTATCTAATATGACATCATGATTCACTGCTTGATATTTGACCAAACATTTAATTTAGTATGGTAAAATACACCATCATAATTTAATTATATCTTCTTTTGCACTGACTTATTATTTTTTTAAAAAAATCTTTTTTCAAATGAATCCCATTCTTTTAAATATTAAAATACTATAATAGGATGTGCACATCTTTTTGTTAATTATTCTTCATTACAAAAAGCTGATATAATCTAATTTAAATTTTTTAAAAATCTAAATTTTTAATAAATTGCTGCCAAAACAAATAAATAAACAGTTACTCACTTGACCAAAAAGTTATGGAAACAAATATATTTCCGTTGACTCTTGTCTAGATAGCTACGTAACATATTTGTTTCTGTTTAAGAGTTAATACATTTTGCACCGCCCCGTAACAACATGGCGAAGTCGTCTCCGGTGAAGATACCCGCCAGTGCCACTACTATAGAGGATTATGCTCACAGTCCATTCCATTACGCCGTCGTTTTAGGTGACCACGCTGGCTTGACTCGCCTCGTCTCCTCCTTGCCTAAGCTAACCGAGCCAGAGCAGATACACACCGAGTCAGACTCCGTGAGCCAGGAGCGACTCGCCGAGCGGATCTCCGCCTTGATCGACCGCCGCGACGTCCCGTTGCGCGAGACGCCTCTCCATCTAGCGGTGCGGATAGGCGACGTTTTCGCGGCGGAGACGATCTCCTCCGCCGGCGCCGATATCACGCTCCAGAACGCCGCCGGATGGAGCCCCCTGCACGAGGCGCTCTGCCGCCGTAGAGACTCGGAGATCACGGAGACGGTGCTCCGTCACCAGCGTCGCTCGGCGTGGCGCAAATGGAGACGGAGGCTGCCGTGTCTGATCGCCGTGCTCCGCCGCATGAGAGACTTCTACATGGAGGTGTCTTTCCACTTCGAGAGCTCCGTGATCCCCTTCGTCGGAAAGATCGCTCCCTCCGACACGTACAGGATCTGGAAACGCGGCGGAGATCTGCGCGCGGATACTTCTCTGGCGGGGTTCGACGGGTTCAAGATCCGACGCGCGAGCCAGAGCTTTCTCTTCCTCGGAGACGGGGAGGAGTTTCTCGACGTGGCTCCCGGCACGCTGCTCGTGCTGAACAGAGACGATAAAACGATCTCGAACGCGTTTGAAAACGCTGACGATCCGATTAGCGACGGTGAGGTCGCCGGTTTCTGCTCTCAGACGAGCTTGTACCGTCCCGGGATGGACGTTACGAGAGCGGAGCTAGTCGAGATGAGGAACTGGCGGCGGCAGGTGAAGACCGAAACGGTCGGAGAGTGGAGAGCGAAAGGTTACGAGGTGGAGAACGTGAGTTTCAGTTTCAAGTCAAGGAAAGTTGTCGCTGTCGGAGAAACAGAGCAGAACTCGTCTTCTTCGGGGTTTAAGAATTATCGGAGTTTCTCAGAAGAACCGTTATGGAGGGAGCAAGGTTGTTCCAAAGTTGAGGAGAAAGAGTTTCAGGCAGCGAGAAGGAGAAAGTCGGTTTCTTTGCCGGTAGAGGGGGTTCCGGTGGCGGCTTCCGCGCCGCGGATCAAAGAGAAGGAGTTCGTGAAGAGTTTGAGTCCGACGGTTTGGTTAACGGAGGATTTTCCTTTGAAGACGGAGGAGCTGCTTCCTCTGCTTGATATCTTAGCCAACAAAGTTAAAGCAGTACGGAGAATGAGGGAGCTGCTCACCGCTAAGTTCCCGCCGGGAACTTTCCCGGTGAAGGTATAAACGGCCGTCCTTTGAAATTTCTCTTTCGAGAATTATATTAGTACAATAAATGTCACACGTGTTATAGTTTTATTGGATGAGTGCTGATGTGGCAAAACATTACAAGGTACGAGGAAAAAAAAGTGTAGAATCTAGGTGACACTATCAATTTTTGGTTTGGTCTCAAAGTCAAAATTTCTGTTTGGTTCTATAGGTCAACCTATAATTAGACAGTACTGAATACATTTTGTTTTTTTTTGGTGGGACTCAGTTGTCGATACCGGTGATACCAACGGTGAAGATAGTCATGACATTCAGCAAGTTTGTGCCTCTCCGGCCGATGGATCAGTTCTACACACCTCTATCGAGCCCGAGACACCTCTCAGCTGCAGTCGAAGACCAATGCGACGTGGAGAGTGAGGAAACATGCGACATAAGAACGTCAACAAGTTCACGCTCAACGTTTTCGGCGTCGTCTTGGCGAAGACTGAACATAACGGGCACCGGGAAAAGTGCACAGCGACGGTTGGAAGAGGAGCAGGCACAAATGGTGGATCCCTTTTCAATACCGACAGGGTATAAGTGGACGAGCAACTCCGATAAGTCAGGTAGTGAATCAAACTACTTGTTACATGTTGATTTCTTTTTGTAACATTTTGAATTTTTGATTATTGTCAATATGAATAGGGTAACATTGGTTCAAAACTTAAACTAAGTCAATACTACGATTTGTAAGACCTCACTAAACTTCTTTTTCATCTATAAAAACTCTTAAACTTGCCATCTTTTTTTATCTGATTTAAATTTCGTTGATCAAAAGAACACAGCCTAAATTCTCCATTCACAACAACGGGATCGTTTCTCTCATGCTGCTTTTGATTTTGTAGGTAAAAGAATCACTCTATCGTGTGGATGTGCTCAAGTAGTTCTCCGGAAAAACTAAACATCTTGGGCTGAAAGTTTTAACGGGCCAATATTTCCAGGGTAGATCACTAATAGACCTATGTGTTTCGTTTTTGTTGTTGTACTCATCAAACGTTAAATAATTGATCTAAGATTCCAAGAAAGATGATTCTTAGATCTTGAATTAATAAAATAAATGAGACGCAGGGATGTTTTTGTTTGTAAGCTTTTGATAACCTAACTCTTGTTGATTAGTATATGTAACAAAACTGGAGAGTAAAATAATAGAACAAAAAGCAAGAACTAGATGGGGTTAGGTTGTTCTTTATACAATCTGTTCCTTATGCTTTTGGAAAAGTTAAAAGATTCCAAACAACGTTTGCTTTGCAAGTTGGAAACGAACTAACATGAGTTGGCAAGTCCATTCCAAGACAACCCAAATAATCATATTTCATTACTTTTATATAAAACATAAAGACTAGGTTAAAAGATGACACTCTAAATATATTGTTTACTAATATCTACACTCAAAAATAAAATAAATTGACAACCCATCCACTATTAGTGTCTCCATTCTCCACATTACCACTTACCTTGCTCCTTCAACATCGTTTCTTTCCTCTCTGCCAAGAAGAGCTCCAGGAATCAGAGGTACTCTTTATTTATTTATCTTTATCTTAGACATGATTATATGAGTTCATATAGACGACTTGAGTTTGAATAAAGATATTGTGAATCTGTGATCGTAATAGA
>NC_079511.1:4598876-4663107 GCF_000801105.2 Raphanus sativus | reverse complement strand
AAGTTGTGAGCATTTCACAAAAGGAATTTGATGTTGATGTTAAAATAACATTTTCTATTGAAATCTTAACATTGTTTTATCATATGTATTTCAATATCATATATTTATTTTTACTTATAGAAAATGCCACCAAAAAATATAAGATTAGTAATCAACAAAATAGACCATCAATGCTATTTGAACCGAGCTGGTTTGAAAATTTTAGTTATTGGAAGTTTATCACTAAAAAAATATCTTTTTAACTAAAACAAATATATCATATTGTTTTATTTATATAATCATAAAAATAGAATAAAAAAATAATTGTAACTAAGAACATTATTAGTGTGCTTTAGACGCCAAATAAGTATAGACCGGCACTGCTTAATGGCGCTAAATCCTTTGGTCCTCAACATGTAACAGGACATTCTTCACTGTCACGACTGGTCCAGTGCTCCAGTTTCATGGTTGTTCAAGGATCATTACACGCATTACGGTCTAGTTAAAACCCGTGTTGTCTTCACAATCCATAATTTGGAATTTGGGGCTGGTGCCATTGGCAAAGCCATGACATTTGCAGATAAAGCGACTACAGTAAAGTCCTGAATCAATTTATGCTCTTTAGAATATATCTGTTTACAAATATAATTCACTCTCCTCTAATCATCATATAGGTGTCACGAACGTATGCCAAGGAAGTAGCTGGAAACTCTGTAATCTCTCCACATTTATACAAGTTCCACGGAATAGTAAACGGTATCGACCCTGATATATGGGATCCATATAACGATAGCTTCATACCCGTAAGCTTTCATCACATCCCTCTCCTTGCTATACATCATGTGTAATGTTGGAACTCTTTGTATATGTTTTTAGGTTCCTTATACATCAGAAAACGTCGTAGAAGGCAAAAGAGTAGCCAAGGAAGAACTGCAAAACAGGCTTGGACTACAGAGTGCTGATCTTCCTGTAGTGGGAATCGTTACGCGTTTAACTCACCAAAAAGGAATACATTTGATCAAGCACGCTATTTGGCGTACCTTGGAACGCAATGGACAGGTTCTTTTTTCTCAAAACCTTTGAAAAGGTTCTATCATGAACATTTTTCACAATCCTTACACAAGTTTTCTTGAAAGCAGGTTGTGTTGCTAGGTTCAGCACCGGATCCACGGATCCAAAACGACTTCGTGAACTTGGCAAACCAATTGCATTCTACTCACGGTGACAGAGCTCGGTTGTTCTAACCTACGATGAACCTCTTTCCCATTTGGTAAAAGAATAAAATATAACAGAACCGTTGTTTCATTCTACTGTGTTGCTCTAAGTCTTTTTGTGTGTGTTATTACGCTTGAAGATATACGCAGGGGCTGACTTTATTCTTGTACCGTCCATATTTGAGCCGTGTGGGCTGACACAGCTCATAGCCATGAGATACGGCTCTGTTCCTGTCGTAAGAAAAACTGGAGGTAACGTTTTTTTTTAACTATGATTAGAAGCTTTACCTGATTCCCTTAAGACCGAGCTGTATGGTTTAATCTTTTGTCCAATATGTAGGACTCTACGACACGGTTTTTGATGTGGACCATGATAAAGAAAGGGCACAAGCTCAAGTTCTAGAACCTAATGGCTTCAGCTTCGACGGGGCTGATGCTCCTGGTGTGGATTATGCTCTCAATAGGTAAAAACAAACCAAAAACTAAACTAAGTACTCTCGTTGACTGGATAACTAACTATTAACGGGTGGTTTTTCCTTTTATTGCAGGGCGATATCGGCTTGGTACGATGGGAGAGAGTGGTTTAACTCACTGTGTAAGACGGTGATGGAGCAAGACTGGTCATGGAATCGTCCTGCACTTGAGTACATTGAGCTCTATCACTCTGCACGCAAGTGAGAAAAAGGATAGTAGAAAATTTATCTTTGTATGTACAGAAATTAGCTTTTGGTTCTTTCTTTCTGTTAATGTTCCCAAAGAATTTAAAGTAATTCTGAATAAAATAAAGATAAGCAAAGTTTGTTTATCACATATACCACTGTTATATTTCTCAATTGATTGCTATAATTTAGATTTTTTTTAAAGAAAAACCTTAACCTGACCCCCCTTAAACTGTAACTCTTTCAGCTGCAGTTATCATTTGAATTAGTAACCCAAAATTGTCATCAGTTTTGACATTTTTTAGTAACTCCTAAAACTATCATTAGAAACGTCATCATCGTATTTTGCCAAACGGTTACCCTTTTTTTATAGTGATAAAAATAATATTTTTGGTGTTTTGTGTTTATTCTTTCTTCATGCATCTCTCACTCTCAGGTATAGAGAGAGAGAGAGTGTGTGAAGCGAGAGAGAGTCGGAGAGATATTCCATCAAACAGAAAAGAACAGACCCACACAAAAGAAAAAGAAGCTTGAATCTTTGATTTTTTGCATTGACTACTCTAGGAATTTGAGCTCTTTTCAGCTAAAATCAGAAAATGTCTTTCAAGAACAGGGGAGGAGGAAGTGTTGGAGATTACTACTACTTTACTCCAAGAAATGTGATTTCTAGAAACTCTCTGTTTTTCTTCTGCATCGCAAGTTTCTGCCTTGGAATGTTCTTCAGTAACAGGTAAACTCTATCTCACTGTTCATGTCCGATTCTAGCTTTTATTCTATGGAGTTTAAATCCAGTCTATGTTTTCCTTTTCGTTACTAAACTGCATCTTCTTGGGACTAAATCTGCTTTTGATTTTCTCCACAAATTTTAGAGTAGATTTCTCAAGTTTAGAATTTTTGTCGGTGTAGACGTACTTTTTTCAGACAGGTCTATCGTCTCATGTTTCTGTGTAGCTTTTGTTAAGAACCAATCACCAAACATGCAGGAGAAAGAAAAAACTACATCTTATATTTGCTTATCAGATAGATTTTGATCAAATGGTGGCACCATGTAGAGGATCACAGAAATAGTGGATTCTGTTTTGGCATCAATTTGGTTTCTTCATTCCAATCATGGCGTGGATTGTGTAGAAATAGAACAGTTGATTGGCCTCAAGTATGAAAAGAACATAGAGCTTCCATCTTATTTGTTGCTATATGTCACTGCGAAACTCAGTGACTTGATCTGCATTTTGACTCGGAGTTTTGTTTGTTTTGATCTTTTTATGGAGTTAAGGGTTGTAACTTGTGTATGAGAATAGGGGTGTTGATGATAACGATGATGATAATGGGTTTTTGTATTAATATATCAGGATGTGGAATGTACCTGAAGCTAGAGTCATGTCAACACTCTCCAAACTAAGCTTAAAATCTGGTGACTCTGTTCAAAACAAAAATAAAGTAGGACTTCTGTTTATTTGGCATAACCATTTCTCACTTGAATTATCGATATTTCATTGTTTTGGTTTTGTGCGTTTTTTTAGCAGGTTTTGGAATATGGTAACAACACTATCGGGTAAACCCATTTGGAAACTTCACCAGATGTATCCATGAACGATTGCTGTATATGTTTTTTAGAGATGATGCTAAATATATATTCAAAAACAAATTGCAGGATCTTAGATAAATCCATTGCAAGTTTGGAGATGAAACTGGTAGCTGCTAGAGCAGAGCGGGAGTCATTGTCCGGGAAGTTTAACATTTCCAAAGAAGCCAAGAAAAGAAAATACTTCATGGTCATTGGTATTAACACTGCCTTTAGTAGTCGTAAGAGACGTGACTCTGTTCGTTCAACATGGATGCCACAAGGTAAAGGCTGTTTTTACCCAGTTGCGTGAAGTGTAAATAAACCGGGAAAATGTAAATTTTTCTTTTTGGATTTCTAAACAATTGTTCAGGAGAGAAGCTTAAGAAGTTGGAGGAAGAGAAAGGCATCATTGTTCGCTTTGTTATAGGACACAGGTACAAAGGAGAAGTCATGTTCTGTAGTGAAAAATAAAACTGAGCATTTAAAACATATAATTATGATGCTTTTCTGATTTCAGTACGTTGTCTCTTGGCGTTCTTGAGAAAGCTATTGAAGCAGAGGAGAAAGCATATGGTGATTTCTTGAGACTGGTAAAACTTAATTCTCTTGTGATGTTTATTTGTTGTTTCTTTGCTACTTTTTTGTATTAAAGGCTTTAGAAAACAAAAACAGGAACATAGAGAGGGATACATGGAGTTATCAGCCAAGACAAAGACGTATTTCGCTACAGCTGTTTCCTTGTGGGACGCTGAATTCTACATCAAAGTTGATGATGACGTTCATGTGAATCTTGGTATGAAAAAAGTAATCAAAATGCTTTCATCTTTATATTTGTATATTATTTCATCCATTTTCTTTTGGTATCTTTTTCTTTGGCAGCTACTCTCAAGGCGACTTTATCAAGTCACCGGAACAAGCCGCGTGCTTATCTTGGATGCATGAAGTCCGGTCCTGTCCTAGCAATGAAGTAAGTGAAAACCCTACCTAGGTTCTTATACTAGATACAAGCAGCAGCCTAAAAGTAAAATGTTTACAAACAAACAGGGGTGTGAAGTACCATGAACCGGAGTATTGGAAGTTTGGAGAGATCGGGAACAGGTATTTTCGCCATGCCACGGGACAGTTCTACGCTATTTCTAAGGATCTAGCCACTTACATATTGATCAACCAGTAAGCTCGTTTATATAACCTTTACAATGCAACCAGAAATGCTTGGGAAAAAGACATCTAATCTTATTTTATATTCTTGAATAAAGGGATTTATTGCATAAGTATGCGAACGAGGATGTTTCATTGGGATCTTGGTTCATAGGATTGGACGTTGAGCATGTTAATGACAGAAAACTTTGTTGCAGCACTTCTCCTCATGGTAAACACTGCTTAACAGTTCTGGTTTGGTTTAGTATGTACAAGTTACCGGTTTTAATTTTACTTGATTTTTAAATAGTTTGGATAGTAACGTTTAATGTTGACCAAAAAAAGATAATAACGTTTAATTTGACAAAAAAATTATAACAATGTTTTCATTTTGGAAACGCAGATTGTCAACTAAAAGCAATGATGGGAGATGCTTGTGCCGCATCGTTTGACTGGAAATGCAGCGGAATCTGTCTGTCGGCCGAGAGAATGGCTGATGTTCATGAAAGTTGTGGTGAACCTGAAACTGCGTTATGGACACATTCTTGAAAAAAGAAGAATAAAGAGAAACAAAAATTTCTTACTATATAGTAATAATTATACAACATGATTTGACTTGGGAACTATTAGTAATAGTAGGGTTTTTGGGTGAGAAAATGAATAAATGTATGCAAAAAATAGTGAGTGAAGTGGTTTAATGTGAGGCGATGAAATAATGGTTATGGTCACATTTGGTTTGTCCTATGACAGACAGATAGAGAGTCCTTATTGTTGTTGCGCCTTTTATTTAGGACTTTAATCTGTTACGGGACAAATGGATGAAAAAAAATCTACAACCACCAAAATTAATCTACATGGGATAATAGTTAAAAAATTACAACATTGCCATTAATGAAAGAATAATCTGAGCCATTCGATTATATTTTCTCTCTTTAAACCAGAGCCATCGGATCATAAAGAAAAAAGAGAATCTGATATTTACGAAAATGCCATTATTGAAATATCAACCATAGCCGTTAGATCGTCTTGTCTACGATTTAATCTTAGCCACACGATTACATATGTATCTCCTTCTCTCTCTTCCCTCTAATCTCAACCACATGATCATTTATTCCTTCTTCAATTACAGCCATAGAATCTTCCATATCTCATTCATTAATTCGACTGGGTATAACTAGTATAACTCGTACAACTGAACATGTGAAGAAATTTTATAACTAGTATATAAATGTTATAATCTATATATAATATGTAGCTACTATAACTAACCGGACTAGTAAATCATGTTTTACATGTGAAATAAACAAACAAATATCCTAATTTGTATATGATGACAAAATTTCATATATTTTATTTGAGTTTATAAACTATATTAGTCATGTTATTAAGATAAAAAAAATATCAAACATATTTTTGCAAAGCTATAAAGTGAAAATATTGGTACAATCTCTAAGCCTAGACATATAAACAATTGGTATCATTTTTATTATATATTAAACAAGTATTACTGGTATAACTGGTACAACTTTGACATTTCATAAATTTGACAAAACCAATTTGGTATTTTATATGAGAAAAACAATCAAATATCTCAATTTGTATCTGCTCGTAAGTTTCTCTTAATTTATTTGAAGTTTTGGATTTTTTTTTTTTGAAAATTATTACAGAACTCCACAAGCTTACATGATCTACCTTATACTTTTAAGGTTTGTTAACTTGTTTGTCCACTTAATTTTTAGAAAACATACATGAAATGTATTTTTATGAAAATGATGATTTCATTGTAACCGGGCAAAGACATGTAAACATAAATAAGTGGTACAACTGATGTAATTGTATTTATTATATGGTACAACTGATATTTTACGATTTCACTGCCAAAGTACAACTATGCACAAACTGGTATAACTCAAAAACTAGTACAACTATGTATAGTTTGTACAACTAGAAAATTGGTAGAACTACTTGTTATTTTATATATTATAAATGACAAAACTGCCTTTGATGAAAATGCATTCTCAACCATTAGATCGTCTCATCTCTTTTAATTTGAACCACAAAATATTTTTTCTCTTCATCTCTCTTTCACCTGGGACCCACTTTCTCTCAACCCTAGATCATTTTTTCCTTGTTTGATCATAACCACACGACTTCTCTTATTTCTATGTATATAACTAATATAACTTGTACAACTAAACATGCAAACAAATGATATAACTAGTACTAGATTTTGACCCGCGCTTTTGAAGCGCGGAATATTTTACGATGAAAAATTTCACTAATAATTTAACAAATATTTTGGTTATCTTTAAAGAGTGTGTATTTAAAATATTTTTGCATTTAAATCAGTATTTTTAAATTCAACCTGATTGTGATTATACCAGTTAATCCGAAGATCTGACAATTCAATTTATGTTTTTAAAATATTCATATTAAAAAATCACTAAAACCCGAGACTAACCGATTGAACTGATGGATGACCGATATGTAATCTAATTGGATTTAAATTGTAATAGTTTCATAATTTGTAATCTTATAATCGAAATTTTAAAGTTTACTATTTTGCAATTTATGAAATTACGACGTTTTTACAAAATTTTAAAAAGAAAATGATATATATAAAATAACTAAGATTAATTATTGTATTATTTGGAAACATTGATAGTAGTATAAAAATATATTGTTTGGAAACATTGATAGTAGTATAAAGAAATAAGTATATTGTTTGGAAACATGGATAGTAGTATAAAGAAAGAAACATTATTGACTTAATGTATGTTTAACTATAAAGTATAAAGGTGTATTTAATTTAAAAACTTACAAAATAAATGTTAGGTCCAACAGAATGTTTCTGTTTTAATAAGATAGATAACTGATATAATTGGTATATATAAATTATATAATTCATATATAATATACAATTAATGTAACTAACACGACTAATAAATCATGTTTTCCATATGAATTAAACGAACAAATATCTTAATTGGTTAATGGTGACAAAATTTAATTTATTTTAATTGAGAGTTTTCAATATTTTGTTTTATTTACCAAATGGAGATGTGGTTTCTCTCTCACGGTTCTGAACCTGCCTGGTTAGATTTGACGAGGACCACCGTAGACACCACCATCGAGCTTCTTCTTCTTTGTCATGACTTCACTCTTTTTTGTTGTATCTCTCTTCTTCTTCTTCGTTGTATCTCTCTTCTTATTCTTCATTGTATATTTATTCTTCTTCGTTGCGGCACCTTTCTTTTTCATAGTAGAGTCCTTTTTGTTCATCGCCGACACTCCCTCTCTCTTCTTTTTCCGGTGACTCGTGTATTTGGAACCATGGTTGAATTTTTTTCTGGCTCCGTATCTACCTTTTTGGTCTCGAGAGCAAAAAGATGAATATGATTTTTTCCGAAAATAGTACAACTAGTATAACTAGTACAACTTGTAACAAATCATTAGTCAAATTAAATATTATTAAAAATATATTATTCATGTATTTGATACATGCATGCGAGGAAGATTAGACCAATATGTCTTCTTGGTTCTACATCATCTTTTTTTATCATCTTTATACGTGAAAACAAAAAAAAATAAAAATCACTATATTAATTGCAAAGTTGTATACATATTTTACTTGTATCAGTTATACTTGGTATACTAGTTATACTCATTATAGTTGTACTAGTTGTATTAGTAATACTCTGCGTTCTTCTTTATCTTGAATCTCATAAGAAAAAGATGAAATTTGATTCTAGATAAGATATAATTGATTGAACATGACTATGGGTTGATCGATTTGGTATAAGAAAAAGAAATTTAGTAGATTATTAAAGAAAATTTTTGATTTTGTTTTATGGTGGAAGAACATTAATGGAGAAGAAAGAAGAAGAAGAAGAAGATTAGGGTTAAAATTGCATCGGGTTTTAGGTCGGATTTTGGGTCTGGATCCGGGTCAAATCTGGATAGGATAGTCATGGCATAAACTAGTAAATATGTTTAATTCTTTAAGTCTTATGGTCTTTTCCCCAAATTTTGATTTATTTTTAATTTATTTTTTAATTAAAATTAGAAGTGTCCCATTCTAGATTTTTTCAACCCTCTTTGTCCCATACCAGAATTTGATCCTTTTATTTAATTCCCACATGTCCTCCTTTCTTGCTCCTCATTAAATCTTACTGCCACTACTTTTTGTTTTTGTCTTTTCTGACCTGTTTTTAAGATTATGTTAAGCTCAATACCAGCTCTTTTAACCCGTAATTACGATTGTATTTGATTTTGGTTTTAATATTTGAATTTTTGGAACAAGTCTGATGAATTTCAGGTAGACTCTCGCATCATAATTTATTTATTCGATCTATTGGAATTTTTTTTTCGATAAACCTTATCGGCTAATCTAGTTGGTTTCGAAAAAACTCATTTACTACTACAAAATTACTACTACAAAGTGAATTTAGTCCGAAATACACCACATTGTTTGATCCGAGTTTAAAATATCTTCTGACTAATGTCAAAAATAACCACTTGAATCGAAACTCAAACCCAAACTAATTAAATTTTCAGAAAAAAATCGAATCTAGGATTGATGGATATACTAAGCTCCAAGAGACTACAACTAGATTACAAACACTTGGTTGGTCTTGGGAATTTTGCTACCGTGGAGTAGTTTGAATTTTATAAGTTGGAAGCAACACTTTGATTCACATAGTTGATAACATTCGTTGTGGGAATATTAAAGAAACGGTATCCTTTTTCACTATATTATGAATAATCTAATGTATTTTCGGAAAGTGTTAACATTTTGTCAAAAACATGCTTCCGGAAATGTTGAACGACTCGATGGAATTTAATAATAACCCCTATTGCCTACTGAGAGTGAGTCCAGAACAGACTTCATTATTGTTCTAAGATTAACATAGAGCGGATAATAAACCTTACACTTTTATTTAAATAACGTAAAAACAAGCCAATTAACTGTAGACAAAAGTGCAAATAACTACAAATCAAAACTTATAGTTTTTTTGCTAAAAAATCAAAACTTATAGTTCTCTGCATCGTTGCAATATCCTCGCGATAGAAAGCCACGACAACATTTTCATTCTAGCTACTACTCTTATTCTAGTAGCATGTCTGTACATTTTTTTGCTTAAAATTCCCTATACACTTTCTAAAAATAGAAGTTTTATATCGCAGTTGTACTTGGATTTTGGGGTCTGTGTCGCGTGACAACATACCTTCGGAGCTTGCAGAGCAACAAAAAAAATATTAAGACAAGACATCTCCAACCCAATTCTATTTTTTCCTCCAAAATAGAATAAAAGTGAGTTTGGAGTAGAAAATGTTCCAACTTCACTCTATTTCTCACTCCACTCCATAAATGGAGTAATCTAATTTTTTTTGTTCATCACTCCATTATGGAGTGAGAAATGGAATGGAGTTGGAGCATTTTTACTCCATAATCACTTTTACTCTATTTTAGAAAAAATGGTGTTTTACATTGGAGATGCTCTTAGATACTGTTCAAAATAGGAAACAATTTTTAAAAATTATATAAACATAACTTCACGGTTACACGGTTAATAAAACCATATTTCCATTTTGGTTTAACGTGATATTGGCACGGCTCAATCGAACAAAAACGATCTCTATCAAGTAAGAGTACGACTATTTGATTGAACCGCACTAATATCTCGTGTTACCTTACATCATAATTCAGCAAATCTCAGAAAATCAGGAAACAAATAAGTACCATAGACTATTAAACCATATAATAAGTATATAAAAATGATGTTAGCACTGAAAACGTTACTTTACCGGTGAACATCATCGGATCCTTGCAGAACTCTTACTTTCAGCGACGTTAAAGACAAAAGTAGAATCAACGGAGAAAAAAGGAACGTGGCTATTTGAAAGATTGTGGGACTGCAAAGTGAAGAAGGAGAGGAAGTTATAAATATGAAGATGGTTGAAGAACAGAGGCAAGGCAACATACTAGCATTAAATTAGACCAACAACCCCATACCAAAAAGGAGGTTGGCTTATTAAATTTGAATTGTTTCTATTAGAAAACTTTTTTCTTTTCAAAAATAGTACCATTATGTGTTCTTATTAAATTTAATTTTTTGTTATAGTGAGAAAAAAATTTGTTATAGTGTATATATATGTCCCTTATTACAACCGATGATATCAATTATGAAAACAAACTTAGATTGATTCCAGAACAAGGGTTTGCTGTAGCAGTGACCTAACAATTTGTTCTCTGAGAGCATCTAATTTATGGTCTAACCACTTCAAACTCTTCTAACCAAATCAATATATCTACGAAAAATGACGCATTATAATTATTTATAGTAATAAACAACATATTATATGGTTTGCCAAACACTCGTATTACATGAACCGAACTAATCTATTTGTAGCCGACGAAATAAGCATGGCCATTGAGATATATATATATATATGTTGGTCACTAATAAGTATGTCTATTTCGAAACGGATTTTTTGATCCAATTCATAACTATCTCGGATTTTAATTTTATTGGCTTTTGTATACTGGTAATTGGTGTACGTATATATCTATTTTTTCTACAAAGTTATATATAAATAATACGTAATGTAACTATCTATGCTACCTGCTAGATAGCCGATTAGTTAAAGGAACAATGTTCCCACGAGCTTTCAGTTTACCAGTATTTATGAGGTTTGTAAGAGAAAGCAAGGCATGTTGGTGGGGTTCTGTCACACTCCCAATTTACATTTGAATTTCGAAATTAATATGGCTCTACTTTCCAAATATTCTCCCTCCCTGTTTATTTTATATATTGTTTTTTTAACTCGACATGTATTAAATTTTCGTAAAATTAAATGCATCATGAATTACAAAAAACCGTCGGAAAAAAATAGAAATATCTCTGAAAACAGTAGTCCAAAATAGAGAGATATTAACAATGACCATTAGAGAGTTATAGGTCCAAAATAGATAGATATTAACAATGACCATTAGAGAGCTATAGGTATTAAAACTGGAACTGATAGACTGATCATAAATTGTAGACATTCCTGAGAAACATGAAACTGAGATAACGAAGAACCAATGACTTAAGCAAACCCAATTTTGAAGAGTTCACCACCAAACCAAAACAGATGCAACATCTGTAAAAACATGAGCGGAAAATAAACTTACATCAACACCAGAGACCGTCACAAAACGGAGGCAGGCAGAACCAAAAAAACAAACACCTAGGTTCAAACGATCTTGAAACACTAAAGAGAAAAACACTAGCAAAGATTTACAGGTTTTACACGCGGACACTCGTTAGACAGAATAGCGATCTACAGAACTAAACTGATCACCCTCTTCGCAAAAGAAAATATGGAAATCAAATCTACTGCTTCGTCTGAAAACATTCGCCCAATCCATGGTGGAGAAAGAGAGGTTTAATAGATATCTCCACAATAAATACAACTCATACCGACGAAACCAAAAAACTAAAACCAGATGAAAACGAATCAACCATAGCTGCAAACGACAGAAGAGAAAACATAAAGCAACACAACTCAAAACTAAAACAAATCTCAATTTAACAACAATTGATAAAAGCCACGTTCCAAATTCGAAGCAGGAATAAAAAACACAATTCTGAGGCGACATCTCTCTCATATCATCAAATCCAAAACCAAAACCTAAAATAAAACATCCAAAGTAAACAGCAATAAATCACAAGACATAAAAAGGAGAACAACCAATTTCGATACTAACAGAACCACCGAAACCGGCTGTTTGAATTTTTGACAGCTTTCTATCTCTTCCCGACGGCTAGGGTTTCTATCTAATAAAAAGTTTTTTTATATTGTTAAATTCCTGTTATTTATTATATTTTTTTGATCATTTATTTATTTATTATTTCCTTATGAGTAAAATTTGGTTTTTTTGTCCAAACCTTTTAAAATAATATTATCGGAAATATGTTTTGTTATGTAATATACTAGGTGTTTTCCTGCACCATGTGCAGTGATAAATTTTTTAAAATTTAAATTATATTTAAAAATAAAATTTACCAATATTATATATTTTATTATTTTACCAATAATTAATATAAATATTATTTAATTAAGCATAAAATAAAGATAAAATATTTTTTTTTATTTTAAAAAATATTTAAGAAAATATATTATATATTTAAAATTAGAATCTTAGATAAGTTTTTTATCTATTTCTTTTGGTTAAATGTATTAATTCAACTTGTACAAAATTACTAAAAATCATATAAAATTGTATATATCTAAAAGAAACTAATGATATTACGATTAAAAATTTATAATTTTTTTTTAAAATGCATAATTTTTAAAAATTTTAGATAAAATCCGATATAACATAATATAAACATATATGTAATACTTCGACATCATTAAATTATAGTGTATAAGTTTGGCTATGATATTGTCTTTAGAATATTCTAAATATTTCAAGATTATGATACCTTATCAGTTAAGTCATTAAAATTATTTACTAATGTTAATAATTAAACATAATTATTTATATTAATTTTTAACTTTTATAATATAAAAAATATTTTAAGATAACACCACAATATATAAGAATTATCTTATTTAAAAAAAAATATTGTTAATATAAATTCGTTTTTGACTATATTATAAATTCACAAATAATGGTATATATTAACTTTTATAACAGAAACAATTATTTAAAGATAACAACACAATATATAAAAAATATCTTATTTTTTTTAGAAAATAATCTGATTATATATTAAAATTCCTTAAGGATATATGTATATGAATTGTCTTTTTATTTTTAAAAATACTTTTATTATATCAGTTTTATTGAGTTATCTGATTTCATAAACCTTAAATTTGTTTTTATGTTTGGGTTTTATTATATTAAATCATAATTACTAAATATTTTAATCAAATAAATTAATTTTCGTTTTTTAGTTTTAGCTTAATTATATATTTTGTTCATTAATTAAATAATATTTTGAAATTAAAAAATGTCATATTTAAATATATTTTTAGTGATAATTTATGAGTTATTACCATATTCTGAAAAGTTTACTAAAAATATAAATCAACATTAAATGTAATATATGAGTTATTGACATATTCTAAAAAGTTTTCCAAAATATTTATATGAGCATTAAATGAAATTATCCATGTCATATTTTTACGGAAGTCATGTCATCAATTTCAATAGCCATGTCATATTTTTGTGAAATTGATTATAGAGAGGACATGTGGCAAAATCACTTCGCAAATATAGTCTAGGGGATAGCAAAAAAAGGATATGCATCATCTTCAAAAATGCATGGAAGTATATCAGAGTCTGTTTTCATGTCTCTCGATTTATCTCTAGAATATATTTTTTTTGGTCAACCATGATAATCATCTCAAAAGTTTGAACATGTGTTTTATCACATAAATTATATATTTATATGTACTCCGTTAAAGCGGTCTACAATGGAAATGCATACACATAATTCAATATGAACCATGATGTGAAGTTGTGAACGATAACCAAATTTTTTTCTCAAAAATTAAAAAACCTTAACATCATCATCACCTTTTAGTAGGTTTTTCAGTTATTAATCAAAGTGGGCCTCATGAAAAACGCACAGACCTTGCTAGACGATGTTTTGGGCCTGTTCTGGAGTTAATTTGATGATCTATAATAAACTTGACACCACAAAATCTGAGCTCTTTTTACAGTAAAAATCAATTGGACATACTGCAAATGCACTGCTGGACAGACACACAGAGAATCGGGCCTGGAAATGCACATGCAAGCACAGTTAAATACGTTCGAAATGTGTAAATAGGCTCGAGGCACGCCAAATATGCGAACAAATCAGAATTCATACGTGGGATGCACCATCTCAAACACATCTTTTAAAAGAATGAAGTAATAGTAAATTGAGACATTCCAAAGGAGAAAACAAAGAAACAGAGAGCACATTTTATTAGTATTGATTTATGAAGAAGTAGCGTCCTTCTTCTTCCTATGCACAAGATTTTTCATCCAATTGACACCAATAAATGCAACCATCTTAGCTTTGTTAAACCCTGCTTTTGTCTTGCCGGACTTCTTCCCGGCAGCGTCTTTCTTGCCATCAGTGGTCTCCTCCTTCGCTGCCATCACCCCAATTCCTCCGGTCCCCCATTGATCCGCCCAACTCGGTGCTTCACTCGCCATTCTATTACGATCACAGATTCACAATATCTTTATTCAAACTCAAGTCGTCTATATGAACTCATATAATCATGTCTAAGATAAAGATAAATAAATAAAGAGTACCTCTGATTCCTGGAGCTCTTCTTGGCAGAGAGGAAAGAAACGATGTTGAAGGAGCAAGGTAAGTGGTAATGTGGAGAATGGAGACACTAATAGTGGATGGGTTGTCAATTTATTTTATTTTTGAGTGTAGATATTAGTAAACAATATATTTAGAGTGTCATCTTTTAACCTAGTCTTTATGTTTTATATAAAAGTAATGAAATATGATTATTTGGGTTGTCTTGGAATGGACTTGCCAACTCATGTTAGTTCGTTTCCAACTTGCAAAGCAAACGTTGTTTGGAATCTTTTAACTTTTCCAAAAGCATAAGGAACAGATTGTATAAAGAACAACCTAACCCCATCTAGTTCTTGCTTTTTGTTCTATTATTTTACTCTCCAGTTTTGTTACATATACTAATCAACAAGAGTTAGGTTATCAAAAGCTTACAAACAAAAACATCCCTGCGTCTCATTTATTTTATTAATTCAAGATCTAAGAATCATCTTTCTTGGAATCTTAGATCAATTATTTAACGTTTGATGAGTACAACAACAAAAACGAAACACATAGGTCTATTAGTGATCTACCCTGGAAATATTGGCCCGTTAAAACTTTCAGCCCAAGATGTTTAGTTTTTCCGGAGAACTACTTGAGCACATCCACACGATAGAGTGATTCTTTTACCTACAAAATCAAAAGCAGCATGAGAGAAACGATCCCGTTGTTGTGAATGGAGAATTTAGGCTGTGTTCTTTTGATCAACGAAATTTAAATCAGATAAAAAAAGATGGCAAGTTTAAGAGTTTTTATAGATGAAAAAGAAGTTTAGTGAGGTCTTACAAATCGTAGTATTGACTTAGTTTAAGTTTTGAACCAATGTTACCCTATTCATATTGACAATAATCAAAAATTCAAAATGTTACAAAAAGAAATCAACATGTAACAAGTAGTTTGATTCACTACCTGACTTATCGGAGTTGCTCGTCCACTTATACCCTGTCGGTATTGAAAAGGGATCCACCATTTGTGCCTGCTCCTCTTCCAACCGTCGCTGTGCACTTTTCCCGGTGCCCGTTATGTTCAGTCTTCGCCAAGACGACGCCGAAAACGTTGAGCGTGAACTTGTTGACGTTCTTATGTCGCATGTTTCCTCACTCTCCACGTCGCATTGGTCTTCGACTGCAGCTGAGAGGTGTCTCGGGCTCGATAGAGGTGTGTAGAACTGATCCATCGGCCGGAGAGGCACAAACTTGCTGAATGTCATGACTATCTTCACCGTTGGTATCACCGGTATCGACAACTGAGTCCCACCAAAAAAAAACAAAATGTATTCAGTACTGTCTAATTATAGGTTGACCTATAGAACCAAACAGAAATTTTGACTTTGAGACCAAACCAAAAATTGATAGTGTCACCTAGATTCTACACTTTTTTTTCCTCGTACCTTGTAATGTTTTGCCACATCAGCACTCATCCAATAAAACTATAACACGTGTGACATTTATTGTACTAATATAATTCTCGAAAGAGAAATTTCAAAGGACGGCCGTTTATACCTTCACCGGGAAAGTTCCCGGCGGGAACTTAGCGGTGAGCAGCTCCCTCATTCTCCGTACTGCTTTAACTTTGTTGGCTAAGATATCAAGCAGAGGAAGCAGCTCCTCCGTCTTCAAAGGAAAATCCTCCGTTAACCAAACCGTCGGACTCAAACTCTTCACGAACTCCTTCTCTTTGATCCGCGGCGCGGAAGCCGCCACCGGAACCCCCTCTACCGGCAAAGAAACCGACTTTCTCCTTCTCGCTGCCTGAAACTCTTTCTCCTCAACTTTGGAACAACCTTGCTCCCTCCATAACGGTTCTTCTGAGAAACTCCGATTATTCTTAAACCCCGAAGAAGACGAGTTCTGCTCTGTTTCTCCGACAGCGACAACTTTCCTTGACTTGAAACTGAAACTCACGTTCTCCACCTCGTAACCTTTCGCTCTCCACTCTCCGACCGTTTCGGTCTTCACCTGCCGCCGCCAGTTCCTCATCTCGACTAGCTCCGCTCTCGTAACGTCCATCCCGGGACGGTACAAGCTCGTCTGAGAGCAGAAACCGGCGACCTCACCGTCGCTAATCGGATCGTCAGCGTTTTCAAACGCGTTCGAGATCGTTTTATCGTCTCTGTTCAGCACGAGCAGCGTGCCGGGAGCCACGTCGAGAAACTCCTCCCCGTCTCCGAGGAAGAGAAAGCTCTGGCTCGCGCGTCGGATCTTGAACCCGTCGAACCCCGCCAGAGAAGTATCCGCGCGCAGATCTCCGCCGCGTTTCCAGATCCTGTACGTGTCGGAGGGAGCGATCTTCCCGACGAAGGGGATCACGGAGCTCTCGAAGTGGAAAGAAACCTCCATGTAGAAGTCCCTCATGCGGCGGAGTACGGCGATCAGACACGGCAGCCTCCGTCTCCATTTGCGCCACGCCGAGCGTCGCTGGTGACGGAGCACCGTCTCCGTGATCTCCGAGTTTCTCCGGCGGCAGAGCGCCTCGTGCAGGGGGCTCCATCCCGCGGCGTTCTGGAGCGTGATATCGGCGCCGGCGGAGGAGATCGTCTCCGCCGCGAAAACGTCTCCTATGCGCACCGCTAGGTGGAGAGGCGTCTCGCGCAACGGGACGTCGCGGCGGTCGATCAAGGCGGAGATCCGCTCGGCGAGCCGCTCCTGGCTCACGGAGTCTGACTCGGTGTGTATCTGCTCTGGCTCGGTTAGCTTAGGCAAGGAGGAGACGAGGCGAGTCAAGCCAGCGTGGTCCCCTAAAACGACGGCGTAATGGAATGGACTGTGAGCATAATCCTCTATAGTAGTGGCGGGTATCTTCACCGGCGGAGACGACTTCGTCATGTTGTTACGGGGCGGTGAAAAGTGTATAAATTCTTAAACAGAAACAAATATGTTACGTAGTTATCAAGACAACAGTCAACGGGAATATATTTGTTTCCATAACTTTTTGGTCAAGTGAGTAACTGTTTATTTATATGTTTTCGCAGCAATTTATTAAAAATTTAGATTTTTTTAATTTAAATTAGATTATATGAGCTTTTTGTAATGAAGAACAATCAACAAAAAGATGTGCACATCCTATTATAGGATTTTAATATTTAAAATAATGGGATTCACTTGAAAAAATAATTTTTTTTTAAATAACCAGTCAATGCAAAAGAAGATATAATTAAATTATGATTGGTGTATTTTACCATACTAAATTAATAAAGTTTGGTCAAATATCAAGCAATGAATCATGATGGCATATTACATAACAGTATTTTCTTTTGTTAAATAATATATAACAGTTGGAATAGCAAATACGTTTTTCTTTTAATATAACTTTTAAAAAATAGATTTTAATTTTTAGCCGTAAGTAATAGGGCCTCTGTATGTTTTTTTGTTTTGTTTTGTTTTAATAGCTTTGTAAGCATATATTTTAATGGGTTTTTGTATGTTTGTTTTAATAGCTTTGTAAGCATAAAAATACATTAGAATATAAAATAAATGATAATACATTACAATATAAAAAATGATAATGATCACGTAATGATTCTTTTTTGAAAATAAAATAAAAATATTTTAATTATTAAAATAATTTGAAAGTACAAATAATACAATATAGTTTATGCTTAATTACAAATTTAAACTAATTAATAATAATAATTGAAATAAAATCTAATAAAATATGTATATTAAATATTTGGTGTGATGAATAGTGTTACACCAAATTTGGTGGAATTGTATAATTTTTGGTGTTTCATTAGAGATGAAACTACACCAAATATTTTAAATACTTTATATGTGCCTTTTTCAACACATATAAAATTAATCAACGAAAAACATACAATAATCACATATTCATAAGATAATGTTTGATATGAAACAATTGAATTGAGTTCTGAAAATATATCCAATTTTTCATTTATCCCTATCACACTCAACACACACAAAAACTAGCATTAGGTATGTCCGAACAGGGAAAAATGCAGACATCTTCTTATACAATTCATATTATAGTGGGAACAACTAGGCTAGGAACAACAATGTCAAAAAAACTTATATTGTATAAGCAGTGCCACATTTCGATATACTTGTATCAACTTTATTCTACAAACTAGAGATTGTTCCCCCGCACATGCACGGATGTGTTTACACTTTTATAGTGTTTTCATACTTTTGTATGTTTTATTAGTATATTTTTCTTCTTCGATATTATGGCATTGAAGAGCATTATCTTCTGTGTTAGTCTTTAAAATTTTCATATTTACAGTTTAGCAAAAAAGAAAATAGAAATGGAAATTTGTGATTTCCCAAAGCCTAAAGTTATAAAAATAGAGTTTTTCTCTTGCTGTGACATTAGCTGCTTCGATGCTTAACACCGCCATTTTGGCTTCAGATATGTTGAAATTTTACTGTAGTTATTTTCTTAGTTAGACATGATGATTTAGAGACAATAACTGAAGAATAAACAAATATCGTATATGTTTTGTGTGGGTTTGTGTAGGTGGGGAATACGAGAATAAAATCAAGTATACTTACTGCGTTAATACTTTATGCACGGACAGTTACTTACCTCACATGTGATTTTTTATTGTAATAATGAAGAGTTTCAAACCGGAACTTGTATAGTTCCTTCTCCTAATACTCCCTTAAGATGTTGTGGTTCCTTGACTCCTTGTAGCCATCATCTACCTAATATAATAAAATGATTTAAGTGCTTCATTTATACTTTTCTAGGTTACTATGATTAATATTGGCTGTAAAATACTACTTTATTATACTACATATATTAAAATAAACAACGAAAATATAACTTTTTATCATCTGAATCTTTTATAATACACAAACGATTAAAGTAGGAAACACATATATTATATGACTTGTGCTATAGGATGATAACTAAACAACAAAATAATCTGCCAAGAAAAAAATGATCTCCGCAGCCTTTGTAGGAGTCAGGTTGAGTAGCTCCTATCTGAAAGTCGTGAAGAGGTAGGAATGAACGGCTCCCCTGAGCAATCTGTAAGTTACAGAAATATGATGCTTTGCTGAATCTTTTGCCTGGAAATTCTCCGGAACCATTTGGGTTGTATTGCTCATTCCGGTCATACCGATCTAACATATTTAGATGTTCTAAACAAATTTTTAGCAATATATTTTTACATTTTTCTTAATAATTATATAAATTTATATAATATAAAATATCACATTAATTTTTAACTAATTCAACTGCATTAATAGTTATTAAAGATATTATACAATTAATTGTATAGCAACATTTGTTAATATTATCATCAACGTTTTTATCATAATCAATAATAATTTACTAAAATCAAGTGTTAATACAAAATCTCACATTAAAAAATATTTTACTTCAATTTTATAAAAAAATTACTTATATTTTATTAATTTTTACTTATATTTTTATATAATTTTATTAAAGTTTATATGTAAACATAATTTATATTTATTTAATAACAATTATATTTGTAAAAATATTATTATTGTTTATATAAGTTTTATTAATAAATTTATTACACGAATAATGAGAAACAAAGCATTAATTGCACTGATCGATCTCTAAGAGTATTGGATTTTGTCATTGGTTAATAACTATAAAAAAAAATCTGTATAATTATAAATATTAATGAAAAACTTACGGAAATATGTCTTTTTAATTTGGATGTGCTAATCGATGGGTTGGGTAACTTCCCCTCTAAATGATTCCGGTACTGTTCAGGTTTACAACTTCCCCACCCCACTGTACTTTGAAAGCATGATCAGACAGTGTAGTGAATAGTTCGACGGGCCAGTAACCGATCGGGACAACATTCAGACCGATACCCAACCACCAATTGCCTGAAAGTCGATCCTGAAATTTTTGTTTCTTAAATTATTAGCAAACATAAAACCATATAAAATGTAATGAAATATACGAGCAGTAATAGTAATAATCAAATTTAAAGTGCATTTCGGGGGTTAAATTTTGAATCCATGCCGGTCAGTAATCAATACGATCTATTCAATCCTCAAAACCAAAATATAACACATGGAAACCAAACTGGATTTGTTTTATCTGAACAAATCTTCACTAAAACAGATAAACAAAAGAGTATAGTACATAGGGAGTTTAAAAGCTTGAAAAGAGCTGCCTTAGCTAAGGTATCATCAGTTTCAGAGTTGTAGGCGAATTGAACAGTAAAAACAAGGGTATAGGAGTCCGAGAACACTGTCAATGTTCGGACTTCCACACTAAATGCAGCTTGCAACAAGAGCAGAAGAGACGAACTTGCTGTTTGAGAGCTGTATAGCACAACGCCATCCACATCACATGATTGGAAAAGATCCATCAATTCCATGCAGCATCCACGAAACATGATAAACCAGTATGGAGTATAGAATAGGAGCTTTATAAGGCCGGGGCTTTCGTGGACAATTGGGGATTTCATGCCAAGAAAGAGGCCTTAGTGGTTGCTCAGAGGACAGCCTGCATGGTTCCGACCAACTATTGACGTGAGTTCTTGTAACGCCCGATCGTCTACAGATCGAGCAGCTGGCTCATCAGATTGACAAGACATTAAGAAACAGAATCTCATCATTGGGATATCGGTATGGAAGCAAACCGGAGGGACTCATGAGGCGTTGGTTGGAGGTTAAAACATGATTTTTTGGTCAATTATTACTCATATGACAGGCTTTGGGTTTCTTTTCTGATTTAGCTTTGCAATATAGTTAGTCTATTTTTATCTTCCTCATGTAAATGCCTATTCTTATGATCTTTATCAATAAATTTGAAATTTCATACTTACATTTGGAGTAGCAGCGAGTCAAGGAGCACTTCTTCTCGCCAAATACTCGTGTCATGGTACATCAACCGCAAACATGCGGAGTATGGATCTTGACTTCTCCTTGGAATGTATGTGTATGAACTTGAGTGATTTAATGTTTAGCACAATTTTGCACGGACTTGTCGAGGACGTGAAGACACACTTTAATAAAGTCTTTGAAGCCCGACAAGTAAGTTTTTCTCTTTATTCTCCTGTTTCTTGGTTTAAGTATAAGCTGAATAGTTTGGCGTAGCAAGTCTTTGAACAGCTGTAGCTGACATTTGTGCCTAAACCAGTTTGGTTTTCTTGGTATATAACTGTCCAGCAAATAGAAAACTATACGAGAAATTATGACCAGTACTGGGGTGGATTGATCCAGCTCATTAGTACTTAAAACTCATATACAATGCCAATGCATATGTCAGCTATGAGTTGTGAATCTGTATAACATGGAATTGTCAGAATAAGATGTGAACAAATTGGCAACAATGGTGGGTGCACTGAATTAACAGCTCTCCAACAATGTCTCCTTTGAACGACAAATATGTGAATCACATTCAAAAAAATTCTATTGGAAGCTCTGCTCTCTCTGTAATCACCATCAAACCCCTATCAAAAACAAATCAAAAAACATATCAGTTTCCTCCCATTAATCAAAGAGAAAGTAACTAATGAGGGCTGACTCAATCCAGGTCAAAGTTTGAAACTTCAGTGTGTAAAGAGTGAGAATTGATCTTGTGTTGCATATATACAACAATGGAGAATGAAAAGACTTGCCATAGTTTTGGCGCACGCCTGTGAATTTGTGGATTGCCTTCAAAAGGGAGCCATATCTCATATACTTCAACGATCCCATATGTCTATCAACAAAGAAAAGTACCAACTTGATGAGATTTGGGTCTTCTGAATATATGCGTTAATGATGGTTAGGAGAAAAAAGAGGAGTACAGAGCACATACATTATCTCAGTGTATCGAAGTCTCCAAGCAGGGAAACCGAGGTGGCTCCTTACAGGTCCATAAACCAGCAACAGATCAGGACCCTGTACATTCTCACCTGCCAGAGTTCAGTTTCAGATCATCAGTTTCTTGTTCAAGAAAATTTCAATATGTATATTTAAGCTCCCATACGAGAGAGAAATCAACCACTAACCAACAACTCTTAATGCTTCGTTCAGATGAGACTCTGTAAAAACGTTTTCCCCTTCTTCACCCTTGTCAGGATGGCTGGATTTCAAGTACTTGTCAAGTAGTATGTTGGCTGCTTTCACAACAGCTTCTTTATTGTCAGAAGACGAAATGAATTCTAAAGCAATGCGGTCAGACGAAATATCCCTCTCACCAGTTTCCTGCGAGCAGGTAAAGTAGCAATCAAACATAGCTCCATTTGCAGATACTTTTACTAATCAAGAGCTAGGGAGAAGCTAAAAATTCGATTCATACCTGTAACAACACTGAACGTGGCACCATTTCAAGGATCATATCCTTGGATTTCTTCAATAAACCTAAAGAAGCCAACTCTTAAGAGATCCTCATACATATATATATTATTATTGAGGAATGAACAGTTGGAGATTGTTTTTGATAAAACCATCTTTATTACCTTGGGAGTCAAAAAGACCAACTTGTTTCACCCCAATGGTCGTTAGCCATTGCAAAAGCTCAATAACCTTGGAAACATCTCGAGCTGCTTCTATGTCCATTACAACCGCTAGACATTTAAGCTTCTCGATATCAATTGAACTGTATTTTTGAATCAGTCCTAACGAGATCGCATAGCTTTCTATCGCCTCAAACGTGCCAGAGACAATGTGACATAAGCTCACAACAATGTGTATGAAACACCATAGCAAATCAAGTCCAAAATCAACAATCTGTGGAATACCAAAAGGATTACAAAAAAAACATGCGGACAATTAATTTCAGAATTTCGTGATAAACATATAAATCAACAACAGAGACAAAGGGAGAATCAAACTCAATGAACCTAGTGAACTAAAAGAGCCTACCAATGATCATATAACAAACAATATGGAGCTAAAGAAACTCACTTGAGCAATCCAGGAACTCAGGACCAACATCGGATCATTGAAATCCATATAATCTGCGGATAAATCGAAACAAAATTATAGAGAAACACCAGATGGGTCGAGCTTATCCTAAAACCCAGAACTAACTCTTTTTTTTATCGTAATCAGGGGAAAAAGAAAAAGGAAGAGTTTTTGGGAGGTGAGAAGAGAAAAGAGAGACACTTTCGAAAGTCTTTAGCTTCTTGATCAGACCCAGGATCCTAATTTTTGGTGATAGTTCGCTTGAAACCTTAGCAAGTTACGTGTGTGTTGCGAAATTTTAACTCTGTTTCTGAGGCGAGGACCGTCTGAGGTTCTAACTCTTTAGCTTCTCTTGTCACGGTTTTCTTGTGAATCAATTTTTTTTAGTCTTTATCAAAATCGAGATAATATACATGACTTTTTTTTTGGGCAAAAATATACATGACTTTATACAAAACTAAAACCAGGTTAATTAACCAGCATAAACTTACAAATCAAACCAATCAACAATTAACGTCTTGCTTCTTTGCTTGGTCAGAGTGATTAGGCCACTCTTCGCCAATAAATAACCTTTCATTTAACGCTCAAAAGTTAGGCAGCCGTAGTTTTCGCTTTACAAAGTGATGTGTATAGGTTTACTACTTGTGCGTAGAAGTATGTACTCTATTGAGTAGAGTCTTTAGAGAGCCTAGGATCATATCCGGTACCGGAGCAATGTAAACCGGTCCACTCATGTGGGAGGGAGACTGTTCGCAGCACCAACAGCTACTGTTTTGGCCTGAGTAGCCTCATCAACTAAACACTCAGATCCAATCATCTGCTTGATTGTTTTTTTTTTTGAATAAATGTTAAATTTTGTTCTTCTAAAAAAAACTTTTGTACATTTGATGCTACCTCTGTTATTTAACTGCAGAATAAAGAATGAAGCTGAACATTTCTCTATACTTTATCTTAAGCCAAACTATCATCATACTTCCGTTCACCTGCCTTTTGATTGTGGATAGCTTGTTCCTGATATTTTTATCAATTACTTTTGAAAAGAAGATTAGGTGGGAGTTTTTCTCACCATGCATGCCTGCGCCTATTCAGTTCTCTCCAAATCGTGTGCGCTGCAGATTTAAATGCATATCTCAAAAAGTTCTAAACCACATATATTTTGTTCCACCATAAATCTATTTTTGGGAAACAATTTTGATCGAACAATTTGGGAAATAACATAATGTGAAAAGTGAACAAGTTTATATGAACTAATGCTTCTTTGTAAATATTTCACTGTTTTGTTTGAGTTCTCTGTGTTCAAAGTTATAAGAGCATATCATTATAGACCACACTGATCTTGTTTTTCATTCTTGTTTTTAGTAATCCTGTTTATTTTTCATTCTTGTCAATCAAAATCTAACAGATGTTATAAGAATTATCAAACACGATGTTTACAACCATCATTTTCGTTTTTCCTTTTCCAGCTGTTACAACCATCATATTCAACTATAAATTCTTGGGTTCTTTCTTCAAATTAGAGTTTTTACGTAATAGAAGATAAACAACATTGACTAATAATAATACTAACGAGAAAAACCTTCACTTTTAGTTTTCGTAATAGTCTATTCTAAGTTTCTAACTAGACCTAATATTAGCCAAAGGTAAGAATTACAACTAAAACTTTCAACAATAATCTATGTACTATATAAGAAAAACACAAACAAAATTAATCAAATAAAGAAAATCAGAGGAAGAAAAAAGAAATGAAGCTCGTCTGTTTGATTTCTTTCTTCTTCTTTATCTCAACGTCTCTCGCCGCTGTCCCTCCTCCGAACCCAACAACACTCTACCAAAACTTTCTCCAATGTTTCTCAAACCAAACACAATCCCCTCCTAACTCCTTATCCAACGTCGTCTTGCCCCGAACCGCACCCGCTTTCACCCCCACCCTCCGCGCCTACATCCGAAACGCGCGTTTCAACACTTCCACCACCTCCAAACCAGCGATCGTGATCGCGGCCCGTTCCGAGGCCCACGTCCAGGCCACAGTCCTCTGCTCCAAGTCGCTGAACGTCCAGCTGAAAACCCGAAGCGGCGGCCACGACTACGAGGGCGTTTCCTACACCTCCAAGGCTCCTTCATTCGTCGTCCTCGACATGTCCAACCTCCGCACCATCACCGTCGTCGGCGAGACCGCGTGGGTGGGCGCCGGCGCCACGCTCGGCGAGGTTTACTACAGGATATGGGAGAAGACAAAGCTCCACGGGTTCCCCGCCGGTGTCTGTCCCACCGTCGGAGCCGGAGGTCACATCAGCGGCGGCGGTTACGGAAACATGATCAGAAAGTACGGTCTCTCCGTAGACTACGTCACCGACGCCAAGATCGTCGACGTCAACGGGCGTGTTCTTGATCGTAAAGCGATGGGAGAAGATCTCTTCTGGGCCATTAGAGGAGGAGGAGGAGCCAGCTTCGGTGTGATCTTGGGTTACAAGATCACGCTCGTCCCCGTTCCCCGACAGTCACCGTCTTCAGAGTGGAGAAGAACTTGGACGAGAACGCCGTCGACATGGTTCATAAGTGGCAGTTCGTTGCTCCCAAGACCGACCCGAGTCTCTTCATGAGGCTTTTGCTACAGCCGGTGACTAGAAACAAGGCCCAGACGGTTCGGGCCTCGGTCGTGGCTCTGTTTCTCGGTAAGTCGAGCGATGTCTTGTCTTTAATGACAAGAGACTTCCCAGAGCTCGGTCTGAAGCAAGAGAACTGCACGGAGCTTACTTGGATACAGTCGGTGCTGTGGTGGGCGAACCACGACAACGCTACACAGGTCAAACCCGAGATCTTGCTGGACCGTAACCCGGACTCGGCGTCTTACGGGAAGAGGAAGTCGGATTACGTGGAGAAAGAGATCACCAAAGAAGGGTTGGATTACTTGATGAGGAAGATGATCGAGGTTGGGAAGACAGGTTTGGTGTTTAACCCTTACGGAGGGAAGGTGAGCGAGGTGGCTACGACAGCGACTCCTTTCCCGCACAGGACTAAGCTTTACAAAGTTCAGCACTCGATTAACTGGAAAGATCCGGGGACGGCAGCTGAGAGCAGTTTCTTGCAGCAGACGAGAAGCTTCTATAGCTACATGGCTCCGTTTGTGACCAAGAACCCTAGACACACGTATCTCAACTACAGGGATTTGGATATTGGTGTTAATACCCATGGGCCGAATAGTTACAGAGAGGCTGAGGTTTATGGGAGGAAGTACTTTGGAGAGAATTTTGATAGGTTGGTGAAAGTGAAAACTGCCGTAGATCCGCAAAACTTCTTCAGAGATGAACAGAGTGTACCTACCTTGCCTGGCAAGGCATAGGCACTAGTTTTGGCTATGTTGTGAAGGAAAGCGACCAAGAGACAAGAGCAATATGTTATTATAAACTGATTTCTTTATTATTTTTAAAACTTGTAAATTGTAATACAAGATATGCTATCTAAAACTGATTTTTTTTTCATGGTAAATGATAGATACACTTGTTTTCAAAACCGGCCTAAAACCTAGAATTTCAGCACAAAATGAAAAGCTTCTATGGCCCTAAGAACCCTAAAATAGTGAAACAGAATAAGAAGGGCCATCAATTTAGACCAAACTGAGATAGAATATGGGAGGGGAACTTGGAGAATCTTTATTTGTACAAAACTGGTAAGCTGGTGATCAAAGCATTCCATGGCGTCTCTAGCCACTAGTACAATATGTATCTCCATTTCTGAGATACATAACATGAGGAGGATCCTGTTTTGATTTCACCCCAAGAGGAAATAGATTTACAAGATCTAAGATTCTAAATACAGAAAACATTATAACTATCAAAATTATTTAGACGGTAAAAATGTAAAGACTCACAGTTTTATTAGTTTTATCCAATGTGAATCTATTTAATACAACATCCAAACCAATAATGATATATTCAGAAAAATCTAATTATTTATTTGAAATACGATTTTTTATATATAAAGTAATCAAATAATCTTAAAATAAATAATTGCAATAAAATTTCATTAAACTTTTAGTGAAAATATATTGATAAATCTGGTATAATTCATTGCATTACTCCAAGAAGGCAGTTACTGTATATAATTAAAATGTCCAATTTAAAACGTGAGCAAAAACTATTTATTGTTGGCAGATGGCAGCCAACTTTTAACGAAATATAATAAAGAAACATTACATATGTGTGTGCGTGTGAATGTGAGTAACGTCTTCCAAGTGTGTACCTTTTCGTCTGAGTTTCCAAGTCTGCTCTTGTTTAAAAGACCATCCAGAAAAACTGAAAATTCAGACACTTTTATTGAGCCATTATGACTCTCTATACTTTCTTACCAAACTAGTCTTTACATTGACACTTTTGTTGTCCTAACCCCCTCCAGATTTCTCTTGCACATTGTCCGATTTCGTCGTCTCAAAGAAATCTACCAACTTTTTTTTTGCTATGGCTCTGAGGTGTTTCCCCATCTGGGTTTGTCCCCAAACGGGTTATCATTACCCTCTGATGGGGTTGGACACGAAACGCTGCCTCTGGAAATGCTCCTCCTCTGCTTCCCAGAGAACTGTCACTGCCGTTGGAGGCGAGGTTCCGTACGGCCGTGAACTCAAGAAGCTCTCTGATGAAATGGGTCTGACTCAGGAGAATTCTCAGTCGGTTACCTTTCATAGGGACTTGAGTATGCTTCCTAGTGAGTCATCTCGTTCACTCCTCCTCTTCTCATGTTTGTTTTTATGGTCTTCACGTGGAAATGTTGATATTTTGTATTGTTATTGTAATTGTGGGATCCTTTGTTAAAGCAGACAACAGATCATTGCTGGTAAAATATGCTGTGGATCGTTTAAGTTTTCACAATTCTTACCTATAGCTTAGAATTTTGTCAGAAGAGCTAACATAATAATGATCATGTCCTTTCCTAGTTTTACAGGAAATCTTTTCTGGTTTGTATGATAGTTTGAATAAAATCTTTTCGTCTCTTGATTGCTGTAAAGAGTTTTTCTGACTGTTACAGATACGCTGAAATGAGATTTATGACTTTGACATTACTAATGTTTGTGGCTTAAATAGATTTATGGTATATGTCTTTTGACATAAGATTCCTTCTTTTTACTACATTTGGTAGCTGCACTTGATATTTCAGCTTCCATCTCTCTGTATCCTGTAGTCTCTCTACATTGATCAATAGTTTCCATTTGCATTGCAACATATATAGGGCTTGCTACACTTGATAATTTTCTGTTAATAATAGATTCTTTGTTTCTCATATTAGCAGTCGCATTTGATATTTCATATTCAACCTTTCTTGTTCTGTAGTCTCATAAATGGATCAATCATAGTCATCTACATCATGGCATATGGCGATATGCTATTTTAGTACTAGACTCTTTTTTTTCATATTCGTAGCTGCATTAGTGCATTTGATGTTTCAGATTTGGTCTTTCTTGTCCTCTAGGCTCATATAGATATCAAGAAAGATCCGTTTTCAAAATGGAGTACTCGGTATGTTTTGTTAATGCTAAGTTCTTTCATTCCACTGCATTTGATCTTTCTTTGTTGTCTAGTTTGAATAAATAGATCAACCATTGTCATTTAAAAATGCGCCAGCATTTGTAGGTGAGGCGCATTTGTAGGTGAAGTAACGTACCAAGCCCTAGAATAAGTATTATGAAACTCAATTATAGCCCTACAAGTACTCCATATTTTATGTTTATATACTAAAACCTTTCCTCCATATTAGCTGCATTTTGATCCCACTTGGCGTCTAGCATCATGAATCAAATCATTGTCATCTACTTCGAGTGAGACGCTTCTCAAAACGTTGGCTGTTAACAGATAGTAACGAACCAATGCCCCACCATGAAACTAAATATGTACATTGTCTGTCATGGCTTCACTTAGCTTTAATCTTGTTACCTTTTTTTTGTTACCTATTTTATATCTCCCCATTGCAGAACCGCTAACTGCAAACAGTCTTACCTCTTCTGCTGGAGATGATTCAAAAGTGAGAATTTCATTTCAGGTGAGGCACTACTTTCCTCACCTAACTCCAAACACGTGTCTTCTCTTTCTTCACTTACTTGTGTTTACATTTAACACTAATCCCGAATACAGGCATACCAGGTGCATATAGCGAGACAGCAGCACTAAAAGCATATCCAAATTGTGAAACCGTGCCATGTGAAGACTTTGAAACTGCGTTCCAGGTTTTGATTTAATCGGTCACTTCTCTAATATTATATTATTCATACCTCCACTAGTGTTTTCATATGATCTGGATTATATTTTCAGGCTGTGGAGCTTTGGTTGGTGGATAAAGCAGTATTACCGATAGAGAACTCAGTAGGTGGTAGTATCCACCGTAACTATGATTTGCTTCTTCGTCATAGGCTTCACATTGTCCAAGAAGTTCATTTGCCTGTGAATCATTGTCTCTTGGGAGTGCCTGGTGTTAGCAAAGAAGATATTAAATGCGTTCTTAGCCATCCTCAGGTTCTTCTGACCTCATATCCTTCAGTCTCTTCTAAGATGACTTCTTGATTTGAGTTTCTTTCTTTTTTCTCTCCAGGCGCTTGATCAATGTATGAAGTCTCTTAACGAGTTAGGCATACAGAGAGTCTCTGCAAAAGACACTGCTACTGCTGCTCAGGTGACATTAGTTTTTTTCTTTAGTTCAGTTCACTTAAAAGGTTGTTCTTCTTAATTAGTCATTGTTCGGCAAGAGTTTTTTTCAGACTGTTTCTTCTAGTGGCAAGAGGGGTATAGGAGCAGTGGCGAGTGTACGTGCTGCAAATATATATGGTCTTGATATTCTTGCCGAGAACATACAAGTAATTAGTCTACATCCTCTACTTTACTTATAATTCATCTGCAATCTTTGCGTTGATAATTTGGTTCTTTACAACGGGTTTTGCAGGATGATGCTAACAATGTGACCCGGTTTCTTATACTGGCGAGAGAGCCTATGATTCCAAGAACAGATCGACCATATAAGGTAACTAAAACCAGATCTTTATACACTAACTAAAATCAGCTGAAAGTTATAATGCACAATAGTAATGCTTCTGTCTCTGTCAGACAAGTATTGTGTTCTCGCTAGAAGAAGGTCCTGGTGTGCTGTTCAAGGCCTTGGCTGTTTTTGCTTTAAGAAGCATTAACTTATCCAAGGTCAGTTCTGAAACTAAAATTGTATACTACACTCAGAAGATAAGGTATATGTGACATGGCTTTTGTCTTTTTTTTTAGATAGAAAGTCGTCCACAAAGACGGAGACCGCTAAGAGTAGTTGATGGTTCAAACAATGGATGCGCCGAGTAAGTAGTGTTCTAACGTTCACAGCATGAACACATCTTGTTTTGGAGAAAGTAGTTGAGTGATGTTATTTGTGATGACGACAGGTACTTTGATTACTTATTCTACATTGATTTTGAAGCTTCCATGGCTGAAACACGTGCTCAGCACGCCCTTGGCCATCTACAGGTCTCAGTCCTCTGCAAGCCCCAGAGTTTCAGTCTCAGGTCTAACCGAGTCTAAAGATCTTGCCTATTAATTTTTTCAGGAATTCACCAGTTTTATCCGTATACTCGGATGCTATCCTATGGATTTAGTATGTTAACAGAAGATAATCTGCAATTTTGCATGCTGTCATACCGTGCAGAACCATCTGAATACAAACCAACAGATCAGAACCAGTTTTATGGCTTTGATATACACCAAGACTCCTCTCACCAGTCTCTCAACTTCCAAACTTACCTTCAAATTCTTCATTGCTGAGACAAACAGTTAATCTTAGCTTATTGTTAAGAACATGCTTGTACATTAAATTTAGTGTTAACAGTGAATAACTTGGTAACTGTCTGAAACCAAACCCTTACCAAACATATCTAATGTTTTAGTGATTGTCTTACTCTGATTAGTTTCATAATCTTTGTTAGTACAAAAGCTGGCGCTTTGTTGTACATAAGACTGATCGTTCACAGCTGTGAGTTCCGCCACCTGGGTTCGAATCCCGGCCACTGGGGAATTAACATTTCGGCATCGCCAAGGACAGAGGACCGACATGTGGCAACACGTGACTAGTCTGGACCACTTCTGTGGGGCAGGATACCTCTGTATAATTCAAAAAAAAAAAAAAAAAGACTGATCGTTCAGTTCAAATCAGGATATGAATACTTTTCCAAAACCAAGAAACCACTTGTCACAAAATCCTTATAATAAATGCAGTTAACAAAAGAATATTTATTGATAGTTTTGGGGTGTAATAGATTTTGAATCTAATGAAAAAAGAAAAACGTATACAGAAACAAATTAAAAAAATTAATATGGTGAAATATACACACACTTAGTTTATATCTACTAGATCTTAAAATAGGTGGTTCTGATTTATAATTTAATATTATCTAGATCCTTTTCTTTTTGTTAACCATATTATATAAATCTATGTATATATATATAACTAGGAAGATAGACAGACTAAGTCAAGTCGCTAATAGAGAAAGAGTTAACAGACAAATCAAAATGTCTAAAACACAGATATATCTTTGTTTCGTCATTTTTATTTACATATCGTCTTCAGGTAATGTAGTCACAACTGATAATCAGACACATACATGGCTGTTTGGTTGAAGCTTTAACGCTCACCATCGTTCCAAAAATAATGAATCTATCGATTGTAATGTGTCTGTGATGGGAACCTTATATCACAGGCAGTAGCAGAGGAGTTGTCAGTCAAACTGAGTGTTTTTCAAGTGACGGACATTCCAAGTCTAGTGGTATCTGCTCGCCTCGTGCATCTTCTCTCAGGTGAGTTAATGTTGCAGATGCTCTACTTTCTACATTTCTATGATTCAGTTGATGGATATCGTTCATGCGATTGATGTTTTCTGGATCTTATATGTTTGTCTAATATGGGATCTAAGTGTACCTTTGATAATCTTTGTGTTACATTTGTTTTTCTCTGTTTTTTCTTTTTAATATAGAAATTTGGCTGATGTAGCTCCAAATGGTGATTTGTTAGATTGGCCAAAGAATGATACGCGCCGTTTCTTCCATGTTGTGTACCGTGTTGGTGATCTTGATCGCACAATCAAGTACTTTTCTGTTTGATTACATTACTATCGTTTCTTCATCTACCTTATTAAAACAGAAACATTCTGTTGGACCTAACATTTATTTTGTAAGTTTTTAAATTAAATACACCTTTATACTTTATAGTTAAACATACATTAAGTCACTAATGTTCCTTTCTTTATACTACTATCCATGTTTCCAAACAATATACTTATTTCTTTATACTACTATCAATGTTTCCAAACAATATATTTTTTATACTACTATCAATGTTTCCAAATAATACAATAATTAATCTTAGTTATTTTATATCTATCATTTTCTCTTTAAAATTTTGTAGAAACGTCATAATTTCATAAATTGCAAAATAGTGAACTTTAAAATTTCGATTATAAGATTACAAATTATGAAACTATTACAATTTAAATCCAATTAGATTACATATCGGTCATCCGTCAGTTCAATCGGTTAGTCTCGGGTTTTAGTGATTTTTTAATATGAATATTTTAAAAACATAAATTGAATTGTCAGATCTCCGGATTAACCGGTATAATCACAATCGGGTTGAATTTAAAAATACTGATTTAAATGCAAAAATATTTTAAATACACACTCTTTAAAAATAACCAAAATATTTGTTAAATTATTAGTGAAATTTTTCATCGTAAAATATCCCGCGCTTCAAAAGCGCGGGTCAAAATCTCATTTTATATTATAACAAGTAGTTATTTGATATTTGAGATATTCTTATCTAGGTTTTACTCTGAGTGCTTTGGCATGAAGGTGTCGAGGAAAAGAGATGTCCCTAAGGAGAAATATTCAAATGCTTTTATGGGTTTTGGACCTGAAAAATCCCACTTCGCTGTGGAGCTCACATACAGTATATATATACTCTTTTATCTTCTATTAGCATTGACTCTCTTCCAGATATTTCCAATATCAACTTGTGCACTTTTCCACAAAACTGAAACAACTTGGTTCTTATGTTGAGTTTAACATTTTTATATGTTTACAGATTATAATGTTAGCTCATATGACATTGGAGATGGATTAGGGCATTTCACCATTTCAACTCAAGATGTAAGTCGTCCTCCTACTTTGATTTTTAGATGTCAGTCCCTGATCGAGAAGTTTTTTGTTCCAGGTTTACAAAATGGTTGAGACCGTCCGTGCCAAGGGTGGAAATGTCACCAGAGAACCTGGTCCGGTCAAAGGTTGTAGCAGCATCATTGCCTTTGTGAAAGACCCTGATGGTTACACTTTTGAGCTCATTCAAAGAGGTCCAACTCCTGAACCATTCTGTCAAGTCACGCTTCGTGTTGGTGACCTTGAACGTGCCATCAAATTCTATGAAAAGGTAAAAACAATGCTGCTGAAAACGCTTTATTTATGTTTTGATATTCATTGGTGGAGTTTCATGACTTTATAACTCACTTTTGATTCCCTGCAGGCCCTTGGGATGCGACTCTTGAGAAGGATTGAGAGACCTGACCACAAGGTGAAGCAATCAATCAGTGTTACAATGTAGACAAGTAATTTACCTTATTGAGCTATATACGTACGCTGTGACTTAATTACTTGTTTTTTGCCGGATGGAACAGTACACCATAGGCATGATGGGATATAATGAGTCGGTAGTTTTGGGCCTTGCCTATAACTATGGCGTGACTGAGTACAAAAAGGGCAATGCATATGCACAGGTGTGTGCTTAAGACTGTTGCCTACTGTTTATGTTTGTGTTAAACCGGTTTGTGCTCTTTCCTTTGATGGTTAAAATGGTTTACATGTAATGAACAGATTGCAATAGGCACGGATGATGTGTACAAAAGCGGTGAAGTTGTGAGGATGGTCAATAAAGAGCTAGGAGGAAATATCACAAGAGAACCAGGACCTCTTCCTGGAATAGGCACTAAGATTGTCTCATTCCTCGATCCAGATGGCTGGAAAACGGTAAGTGATTTGAGAAATAGATGATGAATCTGGTCTGGTCCAGTTGTAGTGGACCATCTAGATTCAGTGTTGGATTTTGCTAAAAAGGTGTGCGTTTGGTGGTTAACAATAACAGGTTCTGGTAGACAACAAAGACTTCATGAAGGAACTAGGGGTGAGATCACAGGGCTAAAACTAAACCATAAAAATATGTGATTTTTTAATGAAATAAAGGAAGACAAGTGGTTCAGTGTGTGTAATGTGCTTGTTCCCCTTATGTCTTTGAATCCATAAAGAAAAACTTTGAAAGAAAGAATATGCATTATTCGTACTATCAAATGACTCATATTCATAGAAGCAATGCTAAACATAACGAAAAGTCTACAACAAAAGTTTCAACAAGAAAGTTGTATCAAAATAGTACAAAGATCAAACACTACTTTTTCTTCTTGTGATTTGCAATACTTATAAAGAAATACTAGCATTTATCTTGATTTACAAAATTTAAAAGAAGAATATAGAGAACAATACTTACCACTTCCACGTCGCCAATGGAGGAAAAATGGTTCCTTTTGCTGGTTGGAGTATGCCAATTCAGTACAAAGGCTCCATCATTGACTCTAACGGTTAACTGGCAGGGTCAATGGGAGTTTGTTTGATGTTGCACATATGTGTGGTTTGAGTCTTAGAGGCAAAGACTGTGTTCCTTTCCTGGAGAAGCTCGTGGTTGCTGATGTGGCACGTTTGGCTCCTGGAACCGGGAGCTTGACAGCGTTCACAAACGAGAAAGGTGGTGCCATTGATGACTCGGTGATTACTAAAGGCACTGATGAGCATATCTATCTGGTGGTCAATGCTGACGTGGCTGGTTTGAGATCTCTGTTCCATCAGAGCATGCAGTTGATTTAGCTAAAGCAATCTTGGAGAAATCCGAGGGAAAGGTCAGGCTAACGGGTCTAGGAGCAAGAGACAGTCTCAGGCTAGAAGCAGGGCTTTGTCTATGGAAACCTTATGAAGGTAGCATCACCAAGATGCCGTTCGTGGCTACCAAATACTACAAGCCATCATGATATGTGTGTCTTCTTGGTCTATGAAATATGTCTCTTGCTTGTTGTTCAGTGGCTTGTGTGTTTCCTTTGTTCTGATTTGGCCTGGAAGTGCACTTTCTTTTGCCAAAGAGGGCATTGCTTATTTCTCTGTTTTCCAATAAATTTGTAACACATCTGAAACACCAAACTATGATTAACGTGTTCACATCATTAAAGATGCATACAAAGATACAAGTTCAGGACAAAAAAAAAAAAGGTTCAGGACTTGAAGACGAAAGTCAACACCTTCTCGACGGGATAGAAGGTTAGAGGCTGCTTGTGTATACTGTATATTCTTACCCATTCTATTCTATCTTACAAAGAAAAAGGTTAAATTGTTGATTTCACTTATCCCAAACCATCCTAGATAATTCAGTTCAATGGAAAATCCCGAATACGTATCAGTCGCATATCATTTTTAACGCAATTTTTAAGTTGGCGTTTGAGTTTGTATGAGAATGATACTGTGTATTTGCTGTTCAAAGAAAATTATTACAAACCGCTAGCTATTGCGGCAATGCTTTAGTGTACCGAACTGGGTGTATTGGTGTATCATATCCTAAGCTCACACTATTCACATCAATATTTACTCAAACTACATTCGTTTAAAACATACCTAAAATAAACAAACCTATGAAAATCTAAAAGAAGATTTAAGTAATCAAGTGTATGGTTTTAGTATGTACTAGAGTTGGGGCGGTGTCATTGTATAGGAACAGCAGATTCAGCAGCCTATTCTGCTGAACTACTACTAATAAATATAGCAATTGGTAATTGAACCCTATAAACTTTTATTTGCATAAATAAAAAAAAGCTTTACTTTCCTGTTTCGTCCGTTTGAATTTGAATAACATATTCTATATCTACTCTTCGTTCCTACTTATCTCTCTTAGTTATTAAAGTCTCATTTTTTCCTTTTTTTTTGTAACAAAGTCTCATTTTTTCCATTTTCATTATTTCATGGATTTCAGGGATTATAATTAGACAGAGTTATATAGACGCACACCTATCATGTAATGCTATGTCACTATTTAAAGTGTTTTTAAGTTCTTATGTGTGTACCACCACATCAATAGTAGTATATTTTATAATTATATACAACCTTATACTAGATGTGCACCATTTGCAAATAAGTGCAAAATCTATTTTATGCATATAAGCACACGCACGCACATACATATATATAATATAGGAGTAGGGTAGAGTTGAAATTGAGGAGCAAAGCTAAGAAACGGTAGATGACAAGAAAGCTAAGAAATGGTAAAAGCTGATCTAAGAGAATAGGTTTGTAATCGTCAGACTGAAACAAAAGAAACTTAACTGCATCAATGAGTCCTTTCTCCTTACCACAGTTGTCTATATGTCTCAGTCCATTTCTTACTTTTAGTGAGTCCTACCGTATTTGACCAAAAAAAAGTGAGTCTTAAACATATTCTCTCTCTCTCTCTCTCTCTCTCTATCTCTCTGATTTATTCATTTATATATACATACATATAACTCTTGGGAAGACTGATAATACATATCTAGAGTTAGTCTTCTTTAACGAAACTATTATTTATTTCTTCTTTTCATGCATTGCTCTCTTTTCTCCTTTTATCACACAAACATGCTTCAGCTTGATATCATATGTTTGATCGTTTCATTACTTTTGACTACTTTACAAGAAACAAAATGTAGCTCTTTTGTTTAGGTTTCAAAATTTCCTTAGATTTGTAGTGTAATAATATTTGAATTGTCTTTTTCCTTGTGTTTTTTGTTTTCTGAAACTCTTGTCTTTTTCCGTTGTTTAACATTTCTCTCCAGAACGTAATCGTACAGATCTCATATTTGCAGACTTGCAGTTTGGGTCAAATACACAAGCATATAGGACATTTCCAATGTAGATATATATAGACACACATATATATATATGAAAAGTAAGGAACCCTATATAAAAGCTGAAGCTTTTACTGAGTGTATTTGGTCATCGCGTTGCTAATGCTTGGATTTGTCTACGTTTCAGCTAAATTCTATTTCCTAATAGAAAAAGGTGCAGAAGAAACTAATTTGTCAAATTCAAATTGTTTTTATCATGTCTACGTATAACGTGACAACGAAGAATTGACTAGCAAACAAATCGAACATAAACAAAGAAACTATTGTTTTAAAAATGTTTATAATATTCCGAAAAAATAACATAAAACGATAATGGTTGGAGAGAAGGGAGCAGTTCACTTTTTTGTCATATCATCAATTGCTTTGTCAAGTCTCTTTCAGTAATCCGACAAAACTATATAGATAAAAAGAAATCTAACATTTAATGGAGAAAATCTAACAATTTTTCCATTTTCTTAGCTATATCCCATGATCATGTGGAGGTAGAGGGTGCGAAATAGGAGGAGCAACTTTAGAGCCATTAGCCACGGGTGCACCAATGAAAGAGTAGCTCGAGTCAGGCGGTGGACGGCCACCGCAACCGCTATTGATTAGGGTTTGGTGATGTGTACCATTGTTGTGCAAATAGTAGTCGTTGGTGTAACGGAGAGGAAACGATGACGGCCGCAGAGGAGAATGTGGTGGATATATATAAGGTTGCACAAATGGTGGTGGTGGCGGGGGAAGAAGAGAGGAGGGGAAGAATAATCTTGGTGGATACATCATTGGTTTGAATGGTGTTATTAGGTCTCCAACGTGCACATCTCCTTGATGATAACTATGTAGAATATATATTAACAAAATATAGATTTGAATGATATTTATAGTAAGGACTAATTAAGGAAAATGACTAATGAAAAGAGAAAAACTAAAAGCACCTAAATGACGAAGGTCCTTGCTGAGGAGGAAAGGTATCATTGCGAAGAACAAGTTCACGAGCTTTGTTAAGTGACTCCGTCTCCCTCTCTAATGTCACCGTACCATAATGAACAAAATACAAAATTTAAGTTTATGTATGCAAACACAGACACACACACATATACACATAACATTCTATAGAATAATAGGATCTTGCCTTGGCGGTGGCGGTTCATGTGGCCACCGAGAGCTTGAGATTTGAAAAACTTGAGTGAACAAAATCTACATTCGTACTCTTTTTCATCTTTGCTTTGCTTCTCTATAAACCCTTACAATCATTGACATCTAATGATTAGAGATGAATTTCTTTATTTTCATAATATAGGAGTTCAAGTAAATAAAAGGAAATGAAGAGTAGAATAGTGTGTACCAGAAGAAGAGGAAGAGGAGCCTTCTTCGAAGAATGGGAAAAAGTCTCTAGATGGATCATCTGGTAAGTTATTGAGATCTAAAGCGTTACTATCTCTCCTGCAAAATTTGACAAGATTCAAGAGATTCAATATAAATTTAGCAATAGCGGTAGCTAAAGAGGAGGAAGACACCTACATGAGTACTGCAAAGACAGAAGAGAAGAAACTAAGGATAAAGATTAAGAGTGTGAAGAATGGAGATACTAGAGAAGATTAAGAGTGTGAAGAATGGAGATACTAGAGAAGCTTTGTGAGTGTTATTTTTATCAGTTTATCTCACTAGAAATGAGAAAATGAGCATGGAACTCAAAGTGAATTGCTTTGTGACTTCAAGAGGACTATAGTTTGAAGGGACGTTATGGGTGAAGGTATACCCCTTTATATACTGCTCATACGTATATTATATTTACATATAACGACAAGTCCAGTCTAGTCCATATTGTTCTGTGTTCTCGTTCTGCCTCCTCTATATGTTGAAAAGACGTAACAAAGAAACGTAAGAAAAGCCCTAAAATATAGAGGTTAGGCCGGGCCACTAGTTATTACTTAATATATTTGGAAGACCCAAGTAAGAAATTTACTTATTGGGCCCTTTATGTCAAAACATAAAACTGTGGATTGCGTTCCGTAACCAATACGATGGTCTCGGTTGTATGTTTATCCAAAGTCGAAGCACCGTTTTTGACTTATATAGGGTTTTGTTGATAGCTATAATGCTGCAAGTCTTTGTTAGCACACAAGATCTTGTTCCCTATCGTTTCTAGTTTCAAAATGACTAAAAGTCAAAAGAATAATACAACTTTAATACATGATATAGTTCTGCCAAAAAATCTACAAATTGTAATCCGATTAACATAACTAAAATGAACTCTAGAAAGACCTCTATTCAATATTTAGCCTAGTTCTAGATCTACCTGACCAGTTACTAGTACCACTACTATTCATCTGGCTACTCCTCGGCTAAATTCTAATCACACCCATCATGAAGAAACACCGAGGGCCACACAAAATGATCAAGGGACAACTTCTTTATCGGTTACCTGATCAGCCTTTGATGGTCTTGCCTATGGATGCTAAGCCCTTGCAAGTCCCAGTAGATTCCGCTATAATCAGAAGTCTCGCAAGAACAACTTCTTAATTAGCTTCGAGTTCATGAGACATCATTGAGCAGCTTATACGACAACCCATTTCCACGACATAAAGGGCATGTAAGCTTTGGTTCTGTGTTCTCAATGTTCTCATTTAGAAACCGGATTCGCTATTACATAACGCTCCTCCTCCCAACAGTTTTTTTACAGTTGACTTAGACGCAGCGCCTCTCCACGGATTAACAGCAGTAGAGCCAAGACCAAAATGATACACAAATGGGAGCACTATGGATGTTTAACTGATTTTTTTTTCAAAAATCTACTTATTGTTGCTTCCACAGTTTGTATTATACCATATAACATGTATATTAACATACTCAGACAGGCCAATGTGGATACTTGCAAAATACCATAAACAAATTTATTCTTTTAAGTTAGAACAAAAAAGGCGTTTTGCTATTATGACGTAATAAAGGAAAATATTTTTAAGTTATAGTCTATAGAGATTAAATGAAAATAAATAAATAAACATGGATTCCTCCTCCACAGCATAGCTGTCTGCTACAGATTCTCTCTTCCCTTCTGCCTTTTGCTGTTAACCTAAGAGCCACAATTACCAAACTTCTCTTCAGATCTCTCTTTCTTCTTCCTCGCTTCAGGTACCCTCCCTTCTCTTTCCAATACATCTGATACAAATTGATCTGGATCTAAATGATCTACTGCTTGAATTGAAAGATCCTTACCTGATTTGTTTGTCCATGTATTCGCCGTATCTTTATGTTTGTTTTATCGAAAAGTCGTAAACTTTCATTACCATCTCTAGCTAGAGATCATGGAACCAGAGTTTATGATCTACTTCCCATAATAGATATGTCTTTTTCTGATGACTTTTTTTTCAGTTTACTTTATTATTAATAAATTAATAAAAAATTAAAAATGATGTCTCCACTATGATCTTGACATCGTCATCATTCACTGTAAAATATTAATTATTTTTATCAGAAAACAGTGAATATGTCAAATTGTTTTTTAACTTTTTATTACATATTCTTTGTCTTAATTAAATTTCAATAAATATCTCAATTAATTAAAATAATACGATTGTGACCAGATCTCCATAAGAAACACGTTACCCTTTGACCACCTCCTCTTCCTTATCCTCTTATATATAACATTTTTTCTTGCTCCTGCCTCCTTTCATCAATCTATCAAAACAAGAAATCAGCTAGTGGTCGATTAGAATTTGATTGATTCTTTTTGTTCAGTACCAAAGAAGAAGAAGATGAACAGCTATGGAAACGCCTTCGAGGAGACTATGAGAAACTCTGACGTCGTTTGCCCTCAACCGCGTCGTGTCGATGTCCCCAACCACCACCAGCACCTTGCTCGATCTCTCAGGTGGCAAGTCAGGTAAAAAAAAACAGATCTAACGTTTGTCATGATTATGCCTATGTAAAGCTATCAATTTTATTGATTGGTTTTGACTTTTTGTTTTTTCTTTTTTTTGCTTTTCAGTCATCAGATGGAGTTGTCTGAATCGAATTCAAGACGGGAGATGTTGGATTTCATCCTCGCAAAGGTAAAGACTGAATCTTTTGTTATTTGATATGTAAAAGTTTGCTTTTTGTTATATATGTGAGATTGATCTTTGTGTTTATGTTTTGTTTATAGAGTGGTGGTAGTTGTGAGCAAGATCCTTTCTTCACAGGGTCACCGCCGAGTAGAGTTTCTAACCCTTTAACAAAAGATTCGCTCTTTCGTGACGAGCTTTACGTGGTGGCTCATCCTCTTCCTCCTCCGTTCGCTCCACGCGTGACCAAGCCGCCACCACCGTCGTCTCCAAGGAGCGGTGGTGGCGGTTGCGTTAGGGCGGTGGCTAACTTTAGGAACAAAGCTCCTGTTCGTGTCGTGGGGTTCAATTGCGTTGACAGGGAGAGACGCAGCAGCGTTCCGACTCTTGCTTAAGGGAAAGATTTAAGTGCAAATATATAACAGAGATGGATAAAAACAATAAAAAAAAAGAGAGGTTTAGGATTGATAATGATGTGTTTTTTTGGATGAAAATGTGCAAATATGTTCGAAATTTGGGTAATTTTTAAAAAGGACTGTAATATAAAATTTAGGATTTTGGATCCAATTTGGGAATTTTTGTAAGTAAAAAAAGGCAAGAAAGAAAGGGTTTATGAGTTGTTTGGTGTCATTAGTGAAAATAAAAGCATTAGTGTTTATTCCTTATTGTAACAAAAGGAAATACTTTTGAAATGTGAAGATATCATTTCTATATGTTGTCTCTTTTGTACATATATGTAAATTTCAAAGGAGTTGAATATTGTTCAGTCCCATTTACTCCCTGCTTTGTGACAAACATTAATGGATTGTGCTGCAGTTTCATTTAAACGAAAGTGATGAATATTGTGTACACGTCAAAATACATATAATATGTTAACTCGAAAATATAGTGTAAAAGAAAATTTGATTTAGGAATTATTCTATTACGATGTAAAAATATTATATTATATTAGAGTAATACAGAAAATAATATATTAGAGAAATACAGAATAATATAATATATATGTACGTGTATACATTCGACCAGGCAATGGTTAGTTGGTTACAGACCAGGCAAGTGACATGAGGACAACTCATTATTTCTTTGTCTGTGGATCTATTTCGATTCTTTGCTTACAACTTGAGAAAAATCAAACTCTGTAATAATTTATTTTTGTTTTGCTTTTATTGTGTCAATCAAACCCCAAAAGATTCGTCAAACTTTATGGCCGGAATTCTCGCTTCCTTTATTTCGAATTAATACAAATTTATTAAAGCATCAAATTGTGTGGTGCCACTCATTTATATCGAACTAGTGAACGAGCAAAAAAACAAACAAATTAAAAAAAAGATCAATTACCCCCGACATGTAACTTTCCCCTGCAGTCTGGGACAAAAAAACTGTAATTTTGTACGATCAAACATTGAATACGTTCACTTATAACTTATTAGTATAAATAAATAGAGAAAACTGTAATTTTGTAGTTATTATTTTCTCACATTCGTAAACTGTATATATTTTCTTACAAAATCATCCACAAATTATCGGGCTTACGAAGGAAACGTTTTGGGTTTTAAAGCCCATAAAGCCCAGCACTTCAAAAATGACCTTTATCTTGGAAAGCGGTAAGCCCCACTTAACTTTTCAAAAAGGACCGAACACAAAATTCAATTAATCCTTATCAACGCGCTTCTTAGCTCGCGTGAACTATCTACTCACATATTCATAACTCAAACTGACATACACGCGCTGTTTCGCACGTGTTCATCGTTCGACTAGATTCACTGGTCGTGTTTTCACTTTACTCACTCATTTCCAGCTCTTTCTCACTCACTTCGTCGTCGGCTCTGCCAAAAAAAAAAAAAAAAACACTCTCTTATTCGCCGGAGATATGGGAGAAGGGAAAGGCTCTACTCTAGTTTTCGTCCTCGTAATCGCCCTCTGCTTAGTCGCCTTCGGCTTCTCCATCGCCGCCGAACGCCGCCGGAGCATTGTAAACCACTCTGTTTCTCTAAACTAGGGTTTTTGCTCTCTAGACTACCTTCACTTAGATTTCGAAGTTCGCTATAAGTTATAACATTCGATAGTATGATGCTGATGAAAGTTTCCGTGGAAGATTTCTATTTCTGGATTGTTTCGTAATTAGAGTTACTTGTTGCGATTCAGCTAATATCTCTTAAAGACTCCTCTGGTCTGAGTTAATGATTCTGTAGAAATCGGAGAATCTAAACACTATGAGATAACTATTTGAGACTATATTCATGATTTATTGTATTGTAGCTGAGGTTAGAGAAACATCTATGTAACTAAGCATCGGTTGATTTTTTGTCTTTGTGACATTTAAAAGGTTTTCTCTTTTTTGTTTTTATTCTTTGTGACAGGGAAAAAGTATACAAGATCCAATAACAAATGCAACGTACTGCGTTTATAGCTCTGATGTAGCCACTGGTTATGGAGTTGGAGCATTCCTTTTCCTCCTCTCTAGTGAATCATTGCTTATGGGTGTCACCAAATGTATGTGCTTTGGTAGACCTTTGTCCCCAGGAAGTGACCGCGCTTGGTCTATTATCTATTTCATCTCTTCTTGGTAAGAGAGTTCCTGATGTTTTTTTCCTGTTAATGTTTGGTTTACCTAAGCTTTAAAGATTTAATGAATCAGTCAGTAGCTTCATCTCCAAATTTGACATTTGCAGGATCACATTTCTGGTAGCTGAAGCTTGTTTAATTGCTGGAGCGACGAAGAATGCATACCACACAAAGTACTTGAGCGCACAAGCCTTCTCGTGCGAGTCACTGCGCAAAGGAATTTTCATTGCAGGAGCAGTGTTTACGGTTGCAACTATGATCCTTAACGTCTACTACTACTTCCACTTTACCAAATCTGTCTCTTCACCGCCTACGCACAAAGCAAACCGCTCTGGTTCAAATATCGGTATGGCTGGCTATGCATAAACGTCTCGGATGAAAAATAGAAATTGGTTAGTCATTTGTGGATGTAAGAAAAGAGGTTGTTGCACTGTTACTATTGGTTACTCTTATATGTTTTGTTTGTTATATACTGTATAATACCTACTATTTTGATGAAAAAAGTTTCTCTCATCTTATTTTTCCGATATACAAGAAAATTCAGTTCATTAATAGGGAAATCGCATTTTAAACCCTGAGAGTGTCACATTCTAGCACTTTAAACACTGAAGTTTTTTCACTAGCACTTTAAACCTTGAAAGTGTCACTTTTAGCATAACAAACCTCCAACGAAGTTACTTGTTCTTCAAAATAACTAGGTGACCGGTACTATTCATTTGAAGGTGATGAGGTGTCAGTTTTTTTTAATTAATAATAATGAAATAAATAAAAAAATTCAAAAAAAAATCTAAAAAATAAAAAAAAATCACAAAAAAATTTTGAAAATTAAAAAAAATCCAAAATTTCAAAAAATTAAATTTCAAAATTAAAAATTAAAAATTAAAAATAAAACAATTTTTTTGAAAAATATGTTAATTTTACATAAAATATATTTTTCTATATATTAGGTTTTGGTGTGAGTGGAGCTTCTTAGATAAAAGACATACATTTTAAAAATATATAAAATAAAAAATAATTATTATTATTTTATGTAAATTTTACAAAGTTGTTAAGATATCTATTAGTATTATTTATAAAAAATAGTAAATTTAAGTTTGTTTTAAAAGAAATTAATTTATTAGTAAAGTTCTTAAAAACAGTAAATAAATTTAAAATTAAAAAAATTACTGTCAAATTTTAGAGAAACTAAAACGAATGTCACTTATCTAAAAAGCTTCACTCACACCAAAACCTAACATATAGAAAATTAAAAAAAATATATTTTATGTAAAATTAACATATTTAAAAGAAATTATTTTATATATATTTTTAATATGAAATTTTAGTTTTATATTTTTGAAATTTTAATTTTATATTTTTGAAATTTTAGATTTTTTTGAACTTCCAACTATTTGAATTTTTTCCAATTTTCATTTTCATGTATTTTATTATTTTTTATTATTAAAAAAACAAAAAAAACTGACACCTCATCACAAAATGAACAGTACCGGTCACTTATTTGGTTTGGAGGTTTGTTATGCTAAAAATATTACTTTCAATGTTTAAAGTGCTAGTGAAAAAACTTCAGTGTTTAAAGTGCTATAAAGTGACACTCCCAAGGTTTAAAATGCGATTTTAAAAAAAGTTTCTCTCATCTTATTTTTCCGATATACAAGAAAATTCAGTTCATTAATATATGGCCTATTTAAACAAGCCCAAACCTCAATAGTAAATATCCCAATTCTGCTTGTACTTCGTAACTAATGGGCTTTTTATATGAGGCTTTTAAAGTCAGCCCGTGGAGAATAATTTGGTGTAGAAAAGTTAAAACAGGGGTGGAATGAGTTTTCTGTTTTTTAAATAGGGTTAGACTGTAGCTACTAGCTAGTCAGTTTAAAAAACACCGTAGCTAGTCAAAATAATATAGTACGATTTCATCTGTAATTTTTTTGACGTAGTTATATCTGATTTAGCTATAGAAATTAAATGAAATAAATAAATATATTCAAATAACTGATATTTTTCTACAGCTTAGTAAATAATGATATAGGTAACAGGAATTTTAAAAACTAAATAAAACATAATTATTAATTTTGAAGATTGTAGATAAAAACTAATGCTAAGTGTACTACATCCCAACTAAAAATTAAGGAAAACCGAATTTTCAAAATTTGCATTATACTCGTTGGAGTTGCCCTAAGTACGTCACTGTGTAGTTTTTGAATAGGTGTGGGTTTCTAATTTTCTTTTAATTCACAACTCAATAACCAAAATCACAAGCTATAGACTGAAAACGACGTACCATAAGGCAAACGGGACAAAAAAAAGTACAACAAATAACATGGGCAATAAATTGCTCAAATATTCAAATGGCGTGGCTTTTGTGTTTTCCATACAAATATTTGATTGCTCAACTAATATGTAAATATATTCTTCAGAGTATCAATTTAAATTGCATCTTCTATTATCTTCTAAGTCTTTACCTTGTGTAAAGGTCTCTTTCTTTCTTGTGAGCAAACAAAAAATACAGAATATAGATATCTATTCTGAAATATATCTTTATTCTGAAATAAGGGTGTTCTTTTAATTTCTCTTAAGTTTTGTTATGTACGCCCTCTATTTATTTGGTTGGTGTTTAAGCAATATATATATATTAAAATAAGCAGGTTCTCAACATACTATGCAATTTTGTGTGACTATTTATATTTTTAAAATTGGTCATTGTTGGTTGATTTGTGATTAGTTTGGAATATTTAATTATATCACTATAGCTAAAACTGTTCGTAATAAACTTTTTTGTTTAATAAAATAATGGTTAAACGATGTTTAGATATGTTATAAGCTTATAAGACGTTAAAAAGTTTTCAATGAACATGATGATGCTATTATAAATAATGGAGAAAGAAATTACTTAAATAATACGCGTTTTTGGTTAAACCTGCCCTAATGAAAAATATATAGTTACGGGATAAATTAGGTTGACAAGTTTAATTGTGAAAGCAACATAAGGCAATTTAATAGACTTACCAAAACGTCGTGATATCGAACAAAATAGCGTTGGCCTTTGTTGGGTTAGGTGTTAGGTCATAACACTTTTTTGTGGGTTAAATGTTAAAGGTCATGACTTCTCATGCGGTACATCCATCCCAGAAAATACCCACTCAAAACATATATTCCCTCCGTTTCAATATAGTTGATGTTTTAGAATGATAATTTTGTTTCAAATTAGATGATGTTTTAAGATTTTAAGGTTAACTTTAACTTTATTGGAAACTGTTCAACCAATTGAATTTCATTGTCTTTTTTATTATTGGTTAATTGATTCTAAATTAATTTTTTAAAAATATTTTTTTTAGAAAAATCTAGTTTTCTTAATCTTTGTGCACTAAATCAAAACATCAAGTATTATGAAACAGAGGGAGTATTAAACTTTCACAAAGTATATTTTTGCTTGGAAGCTTTTTATTTTTATGTCACTTAAAGATCAGAAATAGAAGATTAAAAGGAGTGAGAAATAAATAAGTAAGATAACTATGGAAATTCTTTCGAAAAAGAATTTAGCACCAATGGGGCCTTCTCTGTAAATTGTTCTCTACTTTTCCAAATTGGATACAATTTTTTATCCCCTAGACTATATTTGAGAAGTGATTTTGCCACATGTCTTCTCTACAATCGTTTTCACAAAAAAAAATTATGACGTGGCTATTAAGATTGATGACATGTCATATGATTAAATATGACATGGACAAGTACATTTAGTAATGATATATATTTTTGGAAATCTTTTTAAAATATGGCAATAACTCATATATTACATTTAATATTGATTTATATTTTTGGTAAACTTTGTGGAATATGGTAATAACTCATAATCATCACTAAAATAAATATATTCAAATCTGACATTTTGAATTTCGAAATATTATATAATTTTACTTCTATAATTATAAAAAATTTATTACCTAAAATTTTCTAAATTTTCTGAATTTAAAAAAAAAAATTAAATCGTAATATCATTAGTTTCTTTTAGATATCTACAAATTATATTAAATATTATTTAGTTTTAATTTTTGATAACTATACAATTTTATATGATTTTTAGTAATTTTGTACAAGTTGATTTAATACATTTAAACCAAATGAAATAAATAAATTTTATCTAAGATTTTAACTTTATATATATACATATATATTCTTAAATATAAATTTAAAATAAAAATATTTTCTCTTAATTTTATGCTTAATTAGTGATATTTATATTAATTATTGGCCAAAATAATAAAATATATAATATTAATAATTACATTTTAAAATATAAAATATAACTTTAAAAAATTCATCACTACACATGGTGTAGGAAAACACCTAGATTAATAATTGTGACATGACTACTAAAATTGTTGACATGTCTTATAGATTAATACGACATGGACAATTATATTTAATGTTAATTTATATTTTTGGTAAACTTTTTAAAATATGGTAATAACTCATATATTACATTTATTATCGATTTATATTTTTGGACTTTTTAAAAATATGATAATAACTCATAAATCATCATTAAAATAAATATATTCAATTATGGTATTTTAAATTTCGAAATATCATTTAAATTAAAAATATTTCAAAAATATATACATATTTTTTAAAAATTATAAAATTAAATCATAAAATCAAATTAAATCATAAATCATTAGTTTCTTATATATATCTACAGATTTTATAAATATTGGTTAATTTTAATTTTTGACAATTATGCAATTTCACATATTTATTTAATATATTTTGATTAAAATAAATATATAGAAAAATCTACATAAGATTATAATTTTAAATATATACATGCATGTTTTTTAAATATAATTCAAAATAAACAAAATTTTTTATCTTAGTTTTAATGTTCAGTTAAATCAAATTTATATTAAAATATTGATAAGAAAAAGAAAATTTATAATATTAATAAAAAGTTAAATATAATTTATATTGATCTTAAAAATATTTTAAAATTCTTTTACTGTACATGGTGCAGGAAAACATCTAGTTATATTTAATTAATTCTAAGATCAATTTGGTAGATAACTACGATATGCATTAATGCATATATCTTTATATAATTGATTTTTCAGATTATTTATATAACACGCAATAAGTCTGTTAAGCAAAGGAAAAGACATGCAATTTAAGCTTTTGATTTTTAAAATTTTCTTTCAATTCGTTGTTGGTATGTTTCGACTCCTGAGTAGCGCATAATGCCATAAACAAATTAGTACCGTGTTTTTTTTGTCGACAGCAAAATAGTGCATGTATTGATCTGAGTTATTTTTTTTTTTTTGATAAAATGTGAATATTATACCAAATGGAACAAACATTGATTTACAAGGCTTTAAAGGCAAGGAGTTACATAAGGCTCAAAAAAAAAAACCGATGGAACTAGGCAACTATGAATTTGTGACCCTTTGATCTGAGTTATTTGCATCTATACAAAAGTAGATAGCATCTATTTCTTTTATATACTATTAGTTAGGTTTTTTTTACAACATATACTATCAATTAGGTATCTCCAAAATTTTAATTAATCGAAAATATAACCAAGTTGCTGATAACTCAATTACGACAATAAATTATGATTACGTATAATCTTTTTCGTTTTTCTTTTTTTTTAAACTTTCAAACATAGTTTAATAATCTATCGACTCTATCCACTAACAAATTAATACCTTATTCTTTTTGAAGAATCACAGCGCGGTGCAGGTTTTTGTGTTTACGACAATTCAACTCGTCTGTAATTTTGAATTTGATTTCCACTGAGAACAAAGTTACTGTCGATGGCGAATCTATTAAGGCCATTGGAGTGTCACATTAGTACATGACACCCTTAAGTTTTTGTGTGAATATTGTCGTATGTAAAAGCTTCAAAGAGTCTTTGTCATTTATGGTAACATCTTATCTCTTGACACCTTTTTAATCAGGTTTCAACCAGTCTGACACCAATTTTTTTTGTAATCAGATATTTGACTGAAGACGAAGGAAACAAGATTATTCAGGGTCAACTGAAGACGAACGAAAGGAAACAAAATTATTACCGTATTATCTTTAGAGAAAAACTGAAACTAATGTGAAAATGAAGGTCTTATTTTCTTATTTTTATATCAAAGACGAAAATTTGAATATGGTAATACCAAATTATTATATAAAAGAGGCAATGCTCTTCACAAAGCCAGAACATAACTAGCCTTGTGCAGTTGTGTGTTGTGTCTAACTCTTGACTCAGCCTTTTCTTAGCTCATATTAACCTAAACCAACAAAAGAAAAAGAAAAAGAAATGGAAAACGCTTCGACTGTGAGATTCTCCAGCTGTCGAGGCGTCGCGTTTGAGATTAAACCTCATGCAAACCCTTTCGCTATCAATACAACTGATCAAAACGCAACGCAAACGCTGAACGCGAGGACACGACCCGCAGGTTTCGACTTCCAAGGGATTTCGTCAGAAAACGCCTCAAAAGTTTTCTCTTCATCGTTGCAACACTCTATAAGCTAGCCAGCAGCCATTTCTGCGATCTGGACTCCGACGAAGAAGAAGATGAAGACGAATTTTACTACATAGAAGAAGGTGTATTCAGGGAAGGAGACGAACAACAGAATGATACAGACGAAAACGCAATTCTTGATTCTTCCGCAAGCAAACACAGCGAGAAACCGCCTGTTCCAAAGAAACGCGTTTCAAGACTATCGATCATACTTCTTGATCAAGGACTCTTCACCGTTTACAAACGTCTCTTCGTCACTTCATTGTTTATAAACGTCTTAGCTCTCGTTCTCGCAGCTACGGGACGTTTCACTTACGCAAGAAACAAAGCATCTCTGTTTTCTATCGCCAATATTCTTGCCCTAACTCTCTGTAGAAGCGAAGCCTTCTTGAGACTCGTTTTCTACCTAACCGTAACCATCCTCGGACGCTCCTTTGTCCCTCTTCCCATCAAAACCGCGGTCACTTCGCTATTACAAAGCCTAGGCGGTATCCACAGCGGCTGCGGCGTTTCCTCAATCGTTTGGCTTGTCTACTCATTAGTTCTCACTCTTAAGACAAGGACAACACTTCAACAGCGATCACTGCGGTTGCGTCCGCGATTCTTTCTCTCCTCTGCCTCACGTCCGCAGCTGCGTTTCCTCTTGTTCGCCATTTACACCACAACGTCTTTGAACGCGTCCACAGATTCGCTGGATGGTCTGCTTTAGGCCTTGTTTGGGCGTTTGTAATTCTGAAAATATCCTACGATCCAGTTTCAAGATCTTACACCGACAATCTTGGCTCGAAGCTGGTCAAAATGCAAGAGTTTTGGTTTACGTTAGCGATCACAGTCGCTATTGTGCTCCCTTGGTTAACTGTGAGACGCGTTCCGGTTGATGTATCATCTCTCTCGGGCCATGCGTCGCTAATCAAGTTCAGTGGAGGCGTGAAACCAGGGATCTTGGGTCGGATCAGTCCATCTCCGTTGTCAGAATGGCACGCTTTTGGGATAATCTCTGATGGGAAGACATCGCACATGATGTTAGCTGGTGCTGTCGGCGACTTCACGAAGTCCTTGGTCTCAAAACCTCCAACTCACTTATGGGTCCGTACGGTTCACTTCGCCGGCTTACCCTATCTCGTTAACTTGTATGACAAGGTAAATAAAATTCTATTAAACTTAAAATTTAACAAACTTCAATAGTTTTTTTTTCAAACATCTAATTTTATTGCTACCATATCCAAAGTAACAAATTACATGGAACAAATTTCAATAGTTTATTGATGGTATTTGGCAACTATCAACAAGTTTTTGACGTTTTTATTAAATATCTGCCGACATATCAGTTAAGCAATTAATACTAGCTTCAATAAGTTAAAAAAAAGCTACAATAAAATATATTTTTGTAAGATTTTATGTAAGCACTTAATCGTATTTTTCGATAATGAAACTAGAAAAAAAAATTGTGAGAAAAGGTTGATGATCAACAAAATTATTGTTTATAAAACTTGTTATTATTAAGCTCTGCTTTTTTTAACTGAAATACCATATAAATTTTTAATTATTTATATTTTTTTGTACAGGTATTACTAGTGGCCACCGGTTCGGGGATTTGTGTATTTTTATCGTTTCTCATGCAGCAGAGTAGAGCCGAGGTATACTTAATCTGGGTGGCTAAAGGATTAGATGATAATTTCGGGTCTGAGATTGTGAATAGGATTAAAGCTTATCCTTATCAAGACAGGATCATAGTTCACGATACCGCGATTCTAGGACGACCTAATGTGTCGGAAATGAGCGTTAAAGCTTCCAAGAAGTTTGGAGCTCAAGTTGTAATTGTTACAAGCAACCCTGAAGGAAGTCGTGACGTTGTTAATGCATGTAAGGCGTCTGGTGTTCCTGCTTTTGGTCCTATTTGGGATTCTTAATTACTACTACTTACTAGTATTCATTTTTTCATAATGATGTAAAAGAAAGATTGTCAAGTGCCACAATTTATAACTTTATGCACGTGTATATACCTAAGTTGATTTTTATTTTTCATATATGGAAGTTTACAGGCAATTCTCTCAGTTAAACTACTTTTAAACTTCTGTCACCAAAAGAGTTTTCAAAGAAGAAAATGACCAAAAAAATTTTCATTTCAAAGTCAAAAACCTATTTACCCATTGCTTTATAGATATCTAGAAGAAAAAAATAATTTTTCTTAAAGTTTCAAATTCTATACTTTCAAATTTGATTTTTATGATATAAATTTTAATTTTTCAAATTTTCTTTTTGAAATTATTTTTAAATTTTTTATTTTGAAATTTATTTATTTTAATTTTAAACACTCCCAAAACTTCACCCTTTAACTTTAAACTCTAAATTTAGATTAAGTAATTCTTAAGATATAAATGTATATTTATCATTTAATGAAACATCTTCAATCATTTTTTGGGATTCTTTTGGTGAAAAAGAAGTTTTTAATTCTGATTTTCTCCTTTAAAAGCAGAATCAAAGAGACAAAATTCAAATATTTCAGCTTATTCTCAGCAGATGAAGTGATAATAGTTTTGTGACCGGTCTAAACTTCAATCCATCTTTCTTTTTTCATATTGTAAAGAGGAAAAAGCTAGTTTTCGGCTCTCCTTTTTGATATAATCAAGAGAGGAACCCATTGTTTCAGTGACTCATAAAGCTTTACTCAGTTCAATTGTTTTTTTTTTTTTGAAAAAAACAGTTCAATTTTTTTGGTTTTTGAAAATGGTCACCATTTCTGTTCTTTCGGCCGAGTTACTAAAGTACTTCTCCCTGAACCAGAAACTAAAAGGTTATTCTAGAGAATTTCTCTAATCTCAAACATTGATGGACCCATACAGTTTTTAAGCAGGGATTTTTCACACTTTTATTATCTGACGACTATTAAAAACTCCGTACAATAGTTTAGTTACGCTTACGCAAGACCTATGGTTTCTTTCTCCTAAAACATGTCACATGTCTATATAGCATATTGACTTATTACCCACGAAAATATGTTTATATAGTACTTATGATTCATTAATGATATGGAGGAAAATCAGAAGTTTTGACCCACTTTTTAATGCTTACCTAATTAAGTATGCCCCAGTCAACTATATCATCATTCACCACCACTCAAATATTTCTTTCAGTACAAACCTGCAAGAAAGAAAAAAAAAAGATTTTCTATAACTCTTTTGGGTTAAAATTTTCCATAAGTATTTCTATAATTTTCGGTCAAGAGATTTTCTCATGGCTGCCAGGAACATATGTTTTTCTTCTGTGATAACTCGGAAACTCCGACGAGACGAAATCCAACCAATTAACAGATTAACTATTTAAGAAGGATAAATGGAAGATGAATTTAGGAAGAGAAGGAGGGGGAATGATTACTAGAACAAGAATTTGTATAAAATTTAAAAGTTAAGTGGAAGGATTTTTAAAAGTTAAGTTAACTTATATGTTGTTACTGATATGCATAGATTTGCATACATTTTTTTTTCAAAAAATCTTTTGTTAAGGTTTTATATTAAAGTCTTTCAATGAAATTTCAAAATAAAAAACAACATCATCACGTTATATATCCTCGACTAATTGACACTGCAAGACAATTTTCAATTTTTCATCGTGAGCTTTATACAAGTAATCATGAAAACATCATTTCTCTCTTTATGTCAAAGTAGTTATGTAGTTTAAAATCATTTTTCTCTTTATATTATGTTATAGAAAGATAATGAAATCATGGAAAATATCATCGCTGCTTTGTTATCGTGTACGATATGTATACAACTTGTATGTGTGTATGTTTTTAATAATATGGTGTGTTCACGTAAGTTCTTTACTAAGTTTCTACATCGTCGTGGTCTCAATTATTTTGGTCACCTTACACGGATATAAATCTATGATTTAGGGTCTATTTGAATACCCGGAGAAAAGGTATATCCGTGGGTTGCACCTCCCCAAATTAACCAAAAAAAGATTCTAGATTGTGCGAGTGTTTTTATTAGATGAATTTAAAAATCTTATGAGTTTACATCATATTTTTCAAAATTGAGTCTTATGATTAAAAACATAGAGAATTTTGATCCAACAACCTTAGAATCTAACAAAATTCTAAAATCAATAATAATGATTTTGAATGGAGTTTAAAAATCTTCAAATCAATAACAATGAAAATTTATAAACCAATAACAATGAAGTTTCAAAATTTTATAACTTCTCAAGAATTCTATTAACAATAACTCCTTTAAGGTAGAATTGATTGATCTTAAGAATCAATTTTTTTCAAGAAAAAATTATTAAGAATCATAATGAGTTTTTCATATTTAAAAAGTCAATAAAACTATTCTACTATAATAATTTTAAAAATATTGAGGATATATAAAATATTTTGAAATTTTTATTTCATTAGTTAAAATGTTAAGAATTCAAATCCCAATAACATTAGATTTTGATAGAATTATAAAATTATTAAAGCTCAAACTTTTTGAATAACAATGAATTGTATATATCTCTAAATGTCATCAAATGAATAATATTTGATTTTAATAAGAATGTTAGAATCTATTAACCAATAACTATAGAATTTTAGGGGGCGTTAGTGGGATGTGAATTTCTCATGATTGTTAAAATTCTTAAGTTCTAATGTTATTAGTTAATGAATTTTAATAATCTTACTAAAATCTAGTGCTATTGGTTTTATAATTTTTAAATGATTTACAAAATCCTTTGTTTTTTTGAACGACCTACAAAATCTTTTGTTATTCAAAAAGTTTGGGTTTTAATGGTTTTATAAATTCTCTTTTGGAAGAAATCCGGTTCGATTCGGTTTACTAACACCACTATGGTTTTCAATACGGATCGACCCAACATCTATCATCTTTGACAGCTTTCTTCCAACGTTCCTTGAATCTTTTCATCTCTACAGATGACTTCATCCTCACTTTTCCTCTGTTATCCACTCCATCAGACTCTAATGAATCCTGTGAAACCTGCTCAAGAGACAAGAAAAAAACAGATGATACACACCTTTTTAATTCAAGCGGACACTTGAACAAACTTGTAACCAAAGCTGAGTTAGCCTACTAGTTAAAACTTTTGGATCCCCTAAGAAATTTAAAGGATCACATGTTCGATTTCCGTTAGCAAACATAATGTATATATTTTTTTAAAAATAATTTAATATGGTTTGGACTTAATTCTACAAAGAGGTATGTTTGCTCATAATATCCTAGTTATATATATACTTATATTTTTTTAAATCTCGTACCCCTGATTTATGGTTTGTCTCATTCCGCGCAGAACTTGAAGCGTTTACAACCCCACCGAGTGTGGGAAGACCGTAATGAACTATGTACTCCGCATCAACAACACCTACATTTTTCTTCCGATCACCCTATCCACGAACAATATTGTGTTAAACAAGAACCGAGTAAGTAAACTGGATTATTATAACCGGTTAAGAAAAAACAAAACACACAGATGTTAGAAAATAAACTAACTTGAGCACAGTAACCAAGTTGCACATCTAAACCCCAAGCATGGATCAAATCGTTCTGCATTGAAAACAAAAGCATTATTACCCTGATCATGTTGTACTAGGAGTCTAGGATATGTAAATAAATCAAACGAACCAAATCTAAACCCAAACCAACACGTTAACCTGAATCATATACCAAGAACATCTCCATGCTGATCTAGAGAAAACAGGTGCCATCAATTCTACCCACCTGCATAACCAAGTTACACATTTATCGCAAATGAGACAAAGATATTCTCCAGAACATCTCCTGCAGATTGTTAAAAGGCTTTACCCGATGCAAGGAGGATCGGTGCTATTGCCATCGCATCGTAAGCCGCCTTTGTATTTATATATCCGCCTATGGACTTTTGAGTTCTCGCAACGAGCGGTTATAGGATGATACACTTCTGATTCTGTAGGGTCGAGGCCGGGTTGCGATATCTCAAGACCTTCTTCTTTGACAATAGATAAGTATCTAAAATAAAATGATTTTATCATGGATATTGGTTCCAGCCGTCCAAAACACCATCATAATGAAAAAGCACGACCACGAAATCTTAAAGAGGAAACTGAAAAATCCACATCAAATAGTATCATTCATTTAGATAAAAAGGCGGAAAAACCTTACTAAGAGCATCATTATTGGTTGTATGTTAATCAAGTGTCCTTAAGTTAGTTTATTGTTTTTTATGCTAAGGGACTTTGCTAAGGACATAGCTTAAAAAAAAAGATTATTGGTGAGACCTATTTGTATCTTAAGTTAAATATTTTTTTATTTGAAGAAGTAATGATATAAATAAAACATATAAAAGAGAAAAAATTGAAAATATGTAAAAATTACAAACTTTAAAAAAACATTACAAACTTTAAAAAAAAAATTACAAACATCATAATTTAAAATAAACATTACAAACATTAAAAAAGAAAACATATGAAAATTACAATCATTTTAATCAATTCATAGATACTTTTAAATTATATGTTATTTGGAAGATGTCCAAATTTATTCCATATATTTTCAATCAAATCATGTTTTAATCGTTGATGGGTTTGTTCATCCTGAATTCTTTTCTTAGGATCAATGGTATTGCCGGGATTTGAAGGCAAACCGACGGAATATGAACGCTCCACACCTTCTCCTTCTCCTTCTCCTTCATTAAATTCGGAAATATTACGGAGAGTGTATGATCCTCGTTCATCTTCGACAATCATATTATGAAGTATGATACATGCTTTTATAATATTTTTTATCAATTTTTTATCCCATAAATTAGATGGGTTTTTAACAACGGCGAATCTAGCTTGTAGGACTCCAAAGGCGCGTTCAACATCTTTTCGCACAGATTCTTGGGTTTTAGCAAATAAAGCTTTTTTCGGACCCTGTGGTAGTCGGATAGATTGAATTAAAGTCGCCCATTTCAGATAAATACCATCAGTCAGATAGTAAGCCAAATGATATTCTCTTCCGTTGACGTGGAAGTTGATTTCCGGAGCTATTCCGTCAATAATATCATCAAAAACAAGTGATCGATCAAGAATATTAAGGTCGTTCATAGTACCTGGAACTCTAAAAAACGTGTGCCATATCCAGAGATCATAAGAAGCTACCGCCTCCAACACAAGTGTTGGTTTTTCGGTTCCTCGTGAATACATTCCTTTCCAAGAGCTGGGACAATTCTTCCACTCCCAATGCATACAGTTGATGCTTCCAATCATCCCTGGAAATCCCCGTTCTTCTCCGACATAGAGCAGTCTTTGAAGATCCTCCGGTGTGGGACGTCTTAGATATTGATCGCCAAACAAGTGGATTATTCCGGCCGTAAACTGGTGCAAACATTTTCAAGCAGTTGTTTCAGCAAGTCGTACATATTCGTCAATTGTATCAGCCCCACCACCATATGCCAGTTGACGAATTGCTGCGGTACATTTTTGGAGCGGAGATACACCAGACCGTCCGGTTGCATCTTGTGTCGGTTGAAAATACGGTACTTCTGTAGAGAGACGATGCAGAATACGCATGAATAATCGTTTGTTCATTCGGAATCGTCGCCGGAATAAATTGTGCTCGTATGTTGGAGTTTCACTAAAATAATCATTCCAGAGCTTAGTGTGACCTTCTTCCCGGTGTCTCTCGATAAATATACATTTTTTTGCTCTTTTGGTTTTGGAAATAGATCTTCCGTTTCAAATAAATCATCAAATACGGAATTAAAATCATTGTTACCCTCATCTTTGTGATAATGATAATGGGAAGAAGAAGCCATAGAAAATATAAAAAAAAACTTAAAGAAGTGAACGCAAGGAGAAGAGGGATGATTTGAATCGCAAGGAAAAGAGAAATAGAAGTGCAAAGAAGTGCATCATCACCGTCTTATATTTATATTGCCAATGTGATGCAAAGAAGTGCATCTTCCCGTGATACTATTGTACATCTTGTGATGCAAGTTTGTTTCTTTGTTTCTTTTGACATCTTGTGACTTGTGACTATGACTTGTGACCATATGCAAAGAAGTGCATCTTCCCGTGATACTATAGTACATCTTGTGATGCAAGTTTGTTTCTTTGTTTCTTTTGACATCTTGTGACTTGTGACTATGATTTGTTTCTTGTGACTATGACTTGTGACCATATTTTGTTTCTATGACTTGTGACTATTGTTTGTTTCTTTTGTGCACACTACAAACATCACTAATAAATTCAGAAACATTAGAAAAGGTTGATTACAAAAGGTTCATTATAAAGCATAAGGAGCATACATATCAGACACTAATCATAACGTGCATAGCATACAAAGTGGTTCATTTCCATAACGTGCATACAATAACCATAAGGAGCTACATATCAGACACTAGCTTCTCCTCATGTCTTCATTTACTTAAACATGAGGAGCATACATATAGAAACTAAAACAATAACCGCCACACCTACAAAGCCTTCAAACCCATTGCCAAACCTTGATTTCTCCTTACCTAAATCAGACACAAGCTTCTCTAGCCTGATCACTTTCTGCTCAGTCTCATAGTCAGTCAAAAGGCTAAGATTATCCACCTTTTCAGCCAGTTGAAGGACGTGTACATCCCGAGCTCTCATCTCCTCCATAAGCGCCACATCCCACCATTTCCAAACATGGCACTCTCCATCATTCACACTCTCACATGTGTAGTATCTTCTACCTGTTGCAAAAGAGTGAAATGTAACCATTTATTACATTTTATAATGCTCAATACACTTGACTTCACACGCAAATTATACCTAGATCATTCATACTCTTCGATGTTGCAAGATGAGGCTTCCGACCACAGTAGCATGTCTGTGGAAAGCCAAACTCAACCTCGGGTTGAGGAGGGTATTGAGCAGCCGCACGAGCATTGTTTGCGCTTATCTCAGCTTGGTCCCGGTGGATAAGATCTTTCGTTTCGCTAAAGACACTGTCGACTGAGTTCCCTAAACCATAATCCGCTGACTCCGAGGGTTGTGTGTAGCTATAGTCTTGTCCCATGGTTAGTTTAAGCTGAAAAAATGATCACAGTATTAATGCAGAAAGAGAGGGCAAACAGATAACATAAACAGAAAAGAGTAATACCATAATCTCAAATGCAAACAGATAACATAAACAGAAAAGAGTGGCGCTTAAATAACATACAGCAAACATATTTAACATAAATAACATAAGGAAACACGAACTACAAAGATCATAAATAACTTAAGGAAACAGAAAACATAAACATAAAAAACAGAAGCAAACAAGAACAAGTTAAAGAATAAGATAGGCAATTAAACTAGAGAAATTTTAAAGACATTCTTTAAGTCTCAGATCAAGTCAAGGAGCTTATTCTTCACAATTTCTTCAGCCTCAGATAATGGTTCTTTCTTCGCCAGGAGAGTGTCTAGTATGGCCAGCTTTGAGAGGAGCTCCTTCTTCTCCAAATCCTCCTTCTTCATTTCCCAAATGGACGCATACTCTGCAACAGACTTCCCTTTAGCTCCATTCCTTCTGGCTTTAGCAGCCTTTACACCTTCTGGCCGCACCTCATGATCACCAACACTGGCGCTTGAAGCTTGGGAAGCTGGCTCACCCGTTTTCCTATTTAAACTGCCACTCTTTTTAGGAGGGTTAAGGCTAGCCCATTTCTGCTCAAACCTCAATACACACCAGGCATGCTCAATGATAAATTTGATATTGTGATCAGAGAAAAAAAAGGTCATGAGCCTTCTTGAGAAGATCAGTGTCACTCTGACCACTGGTAATTTGTCTCTATGCTGCCGCAAATACGGCGCAGAACTTGTTGACGTGATCGTTGATTCTGTGCCACCTTTGCTTAATATGATTTTCCTCTCTCTTACCACCCTGCTTTGTAGCATGCTGACTCCCATTATAATAGTCTAGTACTCGTTTCCAAAACATCCCACCCTTTTGGTCATTTCCAACAATAGGATCCTTCAATGTGTTTGGCCAAGCACTGATGAGGACCTCATCATCAGCTGGCGTCCATTTACGCCTCTAACTTCGTTCAGCTGCTGTAACTTGGGGTTGAGATGGAGCATCAGATAGTTGTGAACTGAAAGGAGGGATCTCTGATGCTCCTATGTTTACAGTAGAAGGAAAACTCTCGTAAGAGAAGTTTTCATGGAAAAAACCTTCGTGTAGACTGTTAAGATGGGCTAGATAACTAGAATTATGACTAGATGAATTCTTTGAATCCATCACTATAAGAACAGAGAAGGGACTAAAGAAGAGAAAGCGGATTGCTAACTGGTTTTAATATAGAAGAGGGAAAGAAGATGATGGAGGTTTATATGATAGAATGAAGATGATGTTTGTGGTTTAATAGGTGAAGCAACAAACAAGTAGTTACTACTACCTAACCATTGTACTATAGTTATTAAAGCAAACACAATTTCATTAAATTAAGAAGCAATCAAGTATCCTTTACAAGTTCATTAAATTAAAATGCTTCTGGTTTCAAATAAACTTCTCTTTGCTCAGGCTTAGCAATTCATTTTACTAACTATCCAATATATTTTTAAAAGTATTTGGTTGCAAACAAACTACACTACAACTAATTGCTTCAATCCGCGAAAACATATCTAACAAAGCATTAAAAACTACTGTCATATCACAACCAATTAACCACCACCTACAATTGGAGCTATAATTGAAGCAACCATTAATCGGAGCTTAACAATGTCATATCACAAGAACATTAAAGCTGATTATAGCATAGAAGAACAAACAATCAAGAAAGACATTCATTATTTTCAACAACTTCTTACTGTCAATTTCAATTTTAAACGACTACATTAGCTCTCTATTCTCTCAGTGAAGACAAAGACAATATTCAAGATATTTAAAACCCTCAATCTAGACCAAAGTTCAGTTTTTAATTCTTTAAAAACAATACAAGTTTTATCGCGGAAGACAAACACAGAACAAGAACAATTACAACAATTGTTTTCAGTTTATAATTCCTCAAAAATCATACAATTACAACAAACAATCAAACGAAAATGCATGTCATAGGCAGATGAGAACAATCACAAGAGTGACCCAGACGGACAATCCTAAATCAAAGACACTCGTTTCGGTTCCAGATGCAATCGTTGAGGACACTCCTAAAACAAAGGATGAGGAAGACTAACCGGTTCTCGGCGAGGTGTGAAGGAAAGAAAAGAGGTTGTCTCGGTTTGAGCTGCAATTAGCGGAGATCCGTCACGAATGACCTGAGTAATGGAGACTCGTTTCGATTCCTTCTTGCTTGTGGTAGCAATCGCCGGTGAACCGTGAGGACTGATCGATTTAGCTTCACAAATCCGCCCAAAACCACCGCCGAATCATATCGACCTGAAGAGAGAAGAAGATAAGAAGAGAAGAAGAGAAGAAAGTGATTGGAATCGAAGAAAAATGTCGTAACCTACACTGCTCACACTAACTTCTCCCCTCCTGACGCGTGTCGTTAACAAACGACACAAAAAATCTCTTAATTAACAAACGTTCGGGACGTATTTTAGTCTTTTTCATTTATTTTAAATGCTTTAATTACTAACATATCACACTACCATACCCCAACAATGATGCTCTAAGAGAAAGAGACAAGACAATTAAAACCTTTTGTATAACTTTGTTGACTAGCTCATTTTGCTTGATTCCAACCGACATGGCTAACAAACTCATCGAACGTTTTTATTACCCTGAAAAAGATATCGAGAAAGGAATATCCAGGAAAGGATTAAGCTACAAAACTAATACGCTGTGAAATTTTAAGAATCTCAGTCTTACTTCAGTTTCATTTTCACTGTCACAGTAGTTCCATAGATGTTGCGTTTCCAAGTTTGATGTTTTGATGATGATTCCTTGCGGTAATGCTTCACTACCCAATGGCTTATTTAGATTCTAATGAAAATGGAAATAATAAACTTTGGTAAAAAAAAATCTCGCAAAGGACTCAAAACAAAAATGAATCTCTTCTTCTGAAGCAAACCTTGCATGTACTGGATGTTGCGTTATGCATCCTATCAGTGATTTTCCATCTTAGCAATCTCTGAAAATTAAAATTTTATAAAATAAAAATCAGAATATTCTATCTATTCTATTAATTCTTCAGCATGACCTATTGATAAAAGTTATGTTCATCTTTTAGTTTTTATAACTGCATCTACAATATAAAATAAATATAACTGCATCTACAATATTATTTAACTATAACTTCTTAACTTCCTCTATTTTCACGTAGAGCATACAATACATGTAGGGCCCATGTTCTAAACAAGTTGACAAGTCGATTATAACAAATAATATTACGGTTGTATTTATCGAGAGCATACAATATAACTGCCTTTAGAACCCATTGATATTTAGCTTTAATAGTTAAATATATTACGGTTATGTATTCAAAAGAAAAATACATTACGGTTAGTTCTAAAACAAAGGAATGGGTCACGAGACCAATTAGTTAATAGGTTTTAACGGGTCTAAATAGATTTATATTATTATCATAGGTCGAAATTTAAATTCATATTTATGCTATTAAAATTCATAGATTTATGTTCACGTAACTAACTAAACGAATATACATAACAAATAGTTGTACAAGATCTATAAGTTATATGCAATTTGTACAAACCCAAACTTCTTTCTTTTTACAAACCCGAATTTAATAAATGGATACAAGTACAAGGTTTATATGTTATATGTAGTTTCTTCGAACCCAAATTAAATATACATATTTTTAAACAGAACGTTCAACTACATTCTTATTTAATGATGAGAATACATGTGATGTTTCAAAATATAAATACTGATGTTACATTTTCATAAATAATATTCCATCACGAGAAAATAACGAGAACTTGGACAAAGATAAATCCTTTTGATTGACATTGAAATTACATATTTAAATTATTGTTTTGTTTTGACCATAACGAAAAAAAAAATTAAAATTATGATCCGACTTCAACTTTCAAACCATATATCTTATTTAAGTTTTAAATATTGTTTTATTCAAATCAAAATATATAACTGTATATAAATTTTTATTATAGATAAAAGGTTTATTATAAATATATTTTTATATATTTTCATAATAATTATATTAAAGAATTATTGTTTAAAATAAACAACTCGCAGATAACCGTAAAATTAAGCGGAACGGGTACAAAATTATTTGTTTGCGGGTTATATGGGTCAGACTTTTTGACTAGAACAAAATTGAAATCCGCGGATTAGCGGGTCAGCGGACCGGGTTTGATCCGCAACCCATCCTTAACCGAACATATACCGGATCAATTTTTAAATTGCCATTATTTAATAAAATATATTTTAATCTACTCACAAATATAATTACAAAGAAACATATGAATATAATCAAAGAAAACACAAATATGAAAACTAAATTTAAAACAAAAAATATACCCGCCCTTTTAA